>NW_027508855.1:13455000-13722500 GCF_051911475.1 Siphateles boraxobius | reverse complement strand
TTTATCAAGTTCATAATACAATTATTTATATATTTCTAATACAAATCTCATAGATTGTATTATTATTATTATTTGTAGTAGACTCGCAGAAGCAGCAGTGGTATTATTTCTGTTTTATGCAACAGAATGGAGAGACGATGTTTGAATATAAATCTTTATGTTTTTATAATACAAATCTTCCCATTTTCTTTCATCAACTTGTTTGTTCACGTGGAAAAAAAATAAAAAAAATAATGATGGTAAACAGTTAGCCTAAAAACATACATAGTGTGTGAATACGTGAATAACTTTTAATATGCACAATGAAATGAAACTCTCCACAGCATAGCAGTCAGTGGGATGGGAATGAAACTCAATGTGCATCCAATGCAATTCCAATAAATAATGGCACTAAATGATACATTTTTTCTTGTCTTTTCATAATGACATTAATACGCTTACCTGACCAAGATAAAAAGTCATGACTGAGAGGCAGAAGTGGGACTGACAACTTCAAAAAATCTTCATGTTCCTTGACTGATAATAAGAACAATACATTTGAAACGCGAAGAGACTAATCTCTCTCTCTCTCTCTCTCTCTCTCTCTCTCTCTCTCTCTCTCTCTCTCTCTCTCTCTCTCTCTCTCCTCATTTTCTTATTACCCTTATGTCATACTTGCGCACAAGCGGTTCAAACTACATTTCCCAGCATGCATCACTCGACCCTGTCCACCAATCAGATTCCTCGGCCTACCCTCCAATTGAAAAAAAAAAAGAGTCTGAAACGTTGTCTGTGCAGTGTGATTGTTTACACATAGGTATTTCCTGCAATATTATCAATATATAAATATAATAAATGGCATCGACGTTACTGTCACCCATGGTGGATTATTATAACGACGAGGAAGAGCTAGACAGTGTGGATGAGGATGAAGATCGCAGTTTCAGAGGCAGAGACTCGGAAGAAGGTGAATAACCTACGCACAGTAATTTCAGTTTATCCACCTTTTTATCTCATTCACTCATGATTGATGCATTAAATGCATATTTCAATTTCTAATGAACGAACTGGCTATAAGCTGATGGTAAAATAGGAGCTCAGTTATGAGTAAACATGCATGGAAAGTGTGCATGTGTCGAGTTGTTTTCTGTTTATTTTAGAGCTATTTTTTGCCACTTTATGGGCATTTATTAATCTGTATAGTGATATATTTTTATACTTTAATGTTGGCTGTGTACGCCTTTAACTGTATAATGGCTATGCATTTTCTTATTTGTGTGTTCTATGTGCTATTCAGCCTGTTGATAAACAGTTAACGTTAGCAGAGTTAGCAGCACACGTCAGGAAACAAATAGGCTAAGTTACATTCAGCAGGATGTTTTTAAACTCATACAGACTCGAAATCAGATACACCAGAGGACTAACTTGCTTGCAAAGTATCATTTAGGGAAACAGTTGATTTATGGTGGCAAATATTTGGGTTGAAATGCTTGGAGTTGATCTCCGCACACTTAGCTTATGCTGGTGTCATGAACACATTTGAGATGAGACTGATGATGGGAATGAAAACACTTAAGAGATCAGATACTGTACTTGACGTAATTCATTTTCCCTCTCCCCTAAATAATAAAAGCTTGCAATATTTCAAATATAGGAAACATATTGAAGAATAAAGTGTGTGTGTGTGTGTGTGTGTGTGTGTGTGTGTTGCCTGGTAAACCATACTACTGGATATGGGTACAAAATGTCCCCACAAAGATGGCAATATCCGACTTTTTTTTTTTACTAATTATTACAACTAATTATTGTGCATATTGCCCTCATACAACTATATTTTAAACCAAAATCTTAATGTTAAGAAATGTTAATGTCCATTTGTCAACTATCCTTAAACTCTTCAGAAACGTTTAATCTAAGTTCTTTGAATGAAAATGGTATTAAATGTTCGGGGTCAGTAAGATTGTTTTAATGTAGTCTTTTCTGCTCACCAAGGGTGCATTTTTTTTGACAAAAATACAGTAACATTGTGAAATATTATTACAATTTAAAAAATATGTTTTCTATTTGAATATTTTTTTTAAAATGCAATTTATTCCTATGCAAATCTGAATTTTAACCATCATTACTTAAGTCAGTGTCACATAATCCTTCAGAAATCATTATTTTATGCTGTTTTGGTGCTCAATATAATATACAATTCTTTTCTTGTTATTATCAATTAATATTTTTGTGTAAACCATACCATTTTTTTCAGGATTCTTTGGTGAAAAGAAAGTTGAAACGGACAACATTTATTGGAAGTAGAAATATTTTTTCACTTTTCATCAATTTAATTTCTTGAAAAAAAATCTTACCTCAAACTTTTGAATTCAAACTGTAAGGAGGTATTGTTAGCAACATTAAAATCGTAGGTTTCATATCCAGAGAATACATGAACTGAATGCATTGAATGTTGCTTTGGATAAAATTGCTTTGGTCTGAAATGTGTGCTTTAACTTATGGTTTCCATGTTAACTTATTTATGTTTTTGAAATGGTCTTAGATCTTTGTTTGTTATTAATCTTAGTATCATCTTGTGACAGTTCCCCATAGAGCAGTTAATACAAACACAATATGTACATTAATTCCTCTGTTAAAAAAAGGTCAGCAAACAACATGTATGTAATGTGAATTATCTATAGGCCCATGTTCCACTCTAAATAAGAACAACAGATGAGAATATCTGGTTGTTACCATAAAAAAATAGTCTACCATGTCTGTCCGCTAGATGGTGCTACAAATGTGCAATTATAACGTGAACTAAACTAAATGGCCAAAAGTGTGATACCATACCTTATCTTATACTATAGTGTATAATTCATTTATTGGTGTTATATTTATTATTATTATTATTATTATTGTTATTATTATTATTATTATAGACACAGAAGATGCCAGTGAAACAGATATGGCCAAACATGATGAAGATGACTATGTTGAGATCAAAGAACAGTGAGTATTCATTGCAACTATCTATCTATCTATCTATCTATCTATCTATCTATCTATCTATCTATCTATCTATCTATCTATCTATCTATCTATCTATCTATCTATCTATCTATCTATCTATCTATCTATCTATCTATCTATCTATCTATCTATCTATCTATCTATCTATCTATCTGTTTGTCTGTCTGTCTGTCTATATATCTATCTAACTGCAATCTGTCTCTCTGTGACAAATTTCTGCTATTTGCATGTTATGTAATAATACTGCATCATTTCTTTGAGATATTTAGTTTTTGTCTTGATTTTAGGATGTATCAAGACAGACTGGCATCCCTGAAACGACAGTTACAACAACTGCAAGAAGGTGACTGGAAATACTTCTGTTCACTATTAAATTTCTTTTAAGAGATGCTCAAGTCATTTTGTAGTCGAGCACTTTAAAGGCAGAATATGTAAGGTTTTTGGATTAAAATATCCAAAAACCACTTGTACAATGTTACAGTATATATTTTGTTGTCTTATGTACTTGCATTATCCTAAATCCTAAACCATTGTAACTATATGCAACAATAACTATTACTTTTTTTAATTTTACTGTATTAAGGCATTATTATTCAGTAAAACATGTCTGTTGGAGAAAATGATCTCTGCTAGTACAGATACTAAAGCTACTCTACGTTCACACTGCAGGCAAAAGTGACCCAAAACTGATTTTTTTTTTATTTGCTCATGTGACTCAGATTTGATTTTGTTTTTTGTGGAGGGAGGGTGAGCTGTTATATTCTTAAACTCATATACTCAAGTATTATGATGACAGCTCTGTACAAGCAAAACTTGAGGAAAAACTGTACGAGAAAAACGTTGCTCTTTTTCTCCTCATCCTCGTCTGCATTCTCCCTATCGCCTATGCACAAATTTGGTGTCTTCCGTTGTACATAACCATGAATGTGTGAATGCTGACTTCAGTAACCTCTGGGTTTACTTCTATATGACACCTTGTGCAGGACCGTAACCAGTTCACACTCGCATCTGATTTTGGCCACGTTTAAAAGATAATGTGAACAGCCAAACAGAAAAATCAAAAAAATGAGCAATAAATCAGAATTGAGCATTTAAAGGGATAGTTCACCCAAAAATGAACATTTTGTCATCATTTACTCAGCCTCATGTTGTTCCAGATATGTATGAGTTTCTTTGTTCTGTTCAACATAAAAGAAGATATTTTAAAGAATGTTGCTAATCAAACAGTTGATGGTAGCCATTGACTTCCATAAGAAGAAAAAAAATACTGTGGAAGTCGATGGCTATCGTCAACTGTTAGATTAGCAACATTCTTTAAAATATCTTCTTTTACGTTGAACAGAACAAAGAAACTCCTACAGATCTGGAACAACACGATGTTGAGTAAATGATGACAACATTTTAATTTTTGGGTCAACTATCCATTTAAGGCTTGCAAGTGTAAACATAGTAAATGTATTGCATAGTTTTTTTTTTTTTTTTTTTGTTTTTTAACATATGTCCTGAAAAGTGCCTGTTTTGATTGATAATGTTCTAACAAGGTGATGCAGTCTTGCTGGTAACCAAAGGGTTGTAGGTTCAAATGGAAGGGGTAATCTATCCCCATTGTGCCCCTTGATCAAGACAGGCTATTCCAATGGGATTGTCCCTATTAAGAGTACCATACATCACGGATAAAAAATGTCAGCTAAAAATTAGTAAATTAGATCAGTTTTTATACTCATTAATTTTCGCAGGCACACTGCAGGAGTACCAGAAGAGAATGAAGAAGCTCGATCAGCAGTATAAAGAGAGACTTCGTAATGCTGGTAAAGATGATTTATAATAAAGCTTTTCATCTTGATGTCAGTGTCAATATTTCAGAAGCTAACTTTACATGATTATCTCTTGTTTGTGCTCTCTCTTTCTGTCCCTCTCTTTATCTTTTCAGACCTATTTTTACAACTTGAGGTAAGATGCTGTTGATTTATTATAACTGCAGAAAGCAACCGATATGACAGGTTAATTAATGCAAAATACATTTCTTGTAGACAGAGCAGGTGGAGAGGAACTACATCAAAGAGAAAAAAGCAGCGGTGAAAGAATTTGACGATAAGAAAGTGGAACTGAAGGAAAATCTAATAGCAGAGCTGGAGGAGAAGAAGAAGATGATCGAGAACGAGAAATTAACAATGGAGCTGACAGGAGGTGAGAAAGTGGGAAAGTGAGATCAGATAGATAAATGCAACCTGACCTGAGAGGGTTTTTGTGCAAGGCATTGTTAGTATTGCAGTTGTAGGGAACAATATCCTGTTCCTATAGCTGGACACATAGCTACTTTGTGTATAAAGAAAAAAAACTTGAAGCTATAGTTCACCCAAAAATGAATTTCTGTCATCATTTACTCACTCCCCACCTGAAAGACTTTTCTTATGCATAGCACAATAGAAGAAATGTTCAACTTTTTTCCAAGCTCTTTTCCGTTCAGTGAACAAGGACTGAGGGACTTTCAAGCTTCAGAAAAGTACATTCAGAAAAGTACATTCTGAAGTGATTCAAAGAGTCAGTAATTCTAATTGACACAAGTGAACCGAAGGATTCGTAAATCAGACTCAACTGGTTTACAAGTTTAACACTCGGACTCAATGATATAGTCACAGTGGCTAACTCACTGGGGAGAATGATTATCAGTGGCTTTTTATCCAAAGTTGTAAATTTAACGTGTGCGCGAAATTGGAATATCTCATAAAATATTTGTGAATAAAGCACAGTTCCATCCCATGTGTTCGAGAGGACAAAATTGTCACTTCATAGGAAATTGGCGCAAATATCTGTAATAAAGATTAAAGTTGCTACAATCAGGAAAGCCACTGTGGCTCTTTTTTCACACATTATAAACACTGCCATGTTATCTTGCGTTCGGAGGCGGATGCCTGGTGTTTGGGAACTCAGTCGTGTGAGACAGTTCTGGGAGGTCATTAATACCCAACCATTTTGATGACAGACTTTGGCTCAAGTGTGTCTGTGTGTGTGTATTTTACACTCTTGCTGTTACACTCTTGATTTAGAGTTTAACCCAATCATTGCTGCCTGCATTACAGGATAAGAGATTTCTTAGGGCTTATCTTTTATGACAATATAGTTTTATATAATTAGTTTATTTATTAGGTTAATAAAAATATAAAATGACCTTAACAAATACATCTGGAAGTACACCATTTTTAGATGCAAATGATACATTTATAATCACTTGAAACTGAGCACATGCAGTGTATTTAAATTTAAAGGATCTCATGGATGTGGCTGTTGTGGTTCACGGCCATAGCACCAGCTGAATGTAGTAAATGTGGCGTATTCAATTGACTTTAACGTAGTCTTTTTTCATTTACCGGCTTTTAATGCATTGCCCATCTTGCACAGTTTCCCTCAAGTTACCGGGGTGGCGGTGGCGCTGGGACTTGAGCCCGTCATCGCTGCTTGCAGCTATATTATAGTAAATGTGTTTCCGTCGTAGTTTACGCACATGTCGTCTTATAAGTTGAAAAAATGATCAGCATTAATTTAATGTATTTTTAGAGTTTGTGTATTTTGCCATTTCCATCCATAAAAAGAGATGGATGGAGAAAACATAGCTAGTGAAAATCCACTTAAAATTTGGTCCGTTCATCACACAAATTTATCTCATAATGTCAAAAGACATTTACAGAAGTCATATAGACCACTTGTATGGTGTTTTATTAGCATCTTTCTCAATGTTTAAAAGCTCCGTTGCCATTCATTGCAATTGCATGAAAAAAAAACCCCGACCAGTACAGCCTTCAGAATTTCTATATTTTGTGTTTCATTGAGTTTATTTTTGTGTGAGATATTAATTTAAACCCCTAAACCTAGTACGTTGTCCATGTATTTATTTATTTTAGATTCCATGGAGGTAAAAACCCATATAACCCGGAAGCTTCGGAGACGACCCAATGACCCTGTGCCCATTCCAGACAAGCGGAGAAAGCCTGCACCTGATATCCTTCACATAGCTGTAGAAACCCCATGCACTCGGAAACTTCAGACCACCAACAAATCAGTTATGCATCTTCTATGTATTTGCAGGGGCGCAAGAAGTAGGGGTGCTGTTTTCACTGGATTGTAAATGCAACACAAATTTTTGTTCATTTACATTTATTCATTTTAAGCATAATTTTAAGTGGGCCATTAAAAGAAGTGTTGTTTATATGTTGAATTATGTTTTTTAAAACATTCACACAGTGTGTGATGGCATATTATGACCGTTGCAGTGTGTGTTGAAAGAATGTGTCCGCTCTACTCCTGAGTGCAAGCCTACCTTCGGTGTTGTGTAAGGTAGGCAGGTTTTATTTTCTGCCGCTGTGCAGGCAATTTTATTGTAAATGACAGTGTCAACAGCTCAAAAAATCATTTTATTTAAATGCTTAATTTATGTCCCATAGACCGGGCCATTATAATTGTAAGCAGTATCAATAATGCACAAAATTTGATGTGCTATCAAATCTCTCAGTGTGTATGCTGTAATGATCAGGTTTTCTTAACTCTCCTCACCTCAGTTAAATTATTTACTTACTGATGAACAGATCATGGAAGATCTAAGAACATTGAACAAGGTAAGGTTACGAATTGGAATTAGTTCAATTTTTATGCAGCAAATGAAGCCCTGTAACAATCGAAGTACAAATTTCACTGCTTCTCAGATACAGTATCAACTTTTTGACCTAATTTACAATATATCTAATTTTATACCGGCTTTGAAGAAAGGATTTTTTTTAAGCTCTCTATTAGGTAATAAAAAGCAGGATCCCTGAAATTTGATTACATTTTATTACTCAAAGAGATACATGAGATGCATTACTTGCGCATGACAAAAAAATTGGCTGTAATTTAAGGGGGAAAAGGCTGCAGACCACAGAAAATAGGGTTCTGTTTTTTTTTGCCAACTGCTGATTACTGTTAGCTGACCAAGATATCAGGTTGTTGGTCTGTGTCTGTCGTGTTTTACTCCTGAGATTGCTGAAGAAAATTAAAACAATCTTACTTTTTGCTTCATTTCCTTTATAGCTTAAATCTCCGAAAAGACCAGGTATGGAGGTTTTGTCTTTTAGAGGTGATTGCCCATATAATTTCCCATCAATTTTTTTTAAACCACAAAGTCTTTAAAATGAGGTGGAAATGAATTAAAAGCAAATGTCTGATGTTTTTCAGCATCCCCGTCCTCTCCAGAGCACCTCCCAACCACTCCAGTGGACACCCCGTCCCAGCGTTATGAGGCACGGATAGAGGAGGGGAAACTCTACTATGACAAGCGATGGTAAGATTCTCTGTGTTCTGCTGGGCTTTTCGCACTCAAATACACATTTAAAGGCAGGGTAGCTGATTTGTTTCAGAAACATTTTTTGTTATGCTGGTCGAAAGTTTCTTTACATCTTGAAAGCAATCACTAAGTTAAGTGGTATACATGTATTTATATGTATTGTCTGTGGAAGGCATGCAATGTTCGTCCAATCATTGCATTTGGTCCGAATGCAATGAAACAATGTTCTACCTGCCTGTCAACGTATGTATTTCGATACCTCGCGCACATGCTCGCGCAGATATCACACGTCATCAGCGCGTTTCATGTAATGCAGAGTTAGACAGACTTCAGTCACCGAACATAGCAACCGAAAAAGCCAGCTCCGCCTCACAGTTCCTCCTGAAACCAATCAACAAGCTTATGCTGTGTTAACTACTGTAACTACGTTATAACTACTGTAATTTGGAAGAGATGGAAACCTGTGACGTTATACTCGGTCGGGTTTGTGACTCGAATTTGTACATTTTACTAGCAACACTATCAACGCTGAAATGAATCTGCAGCCGTCAGCTGATACATGTGCTCTTTTTAGTTGTTTATGTTCATTATTATAATGTTATGTGCTTTTGAGCCTCTTGTGACGCTGCTGTTTTGACGAAGGCGTGGCTTTCGAGACACTCTGAAGGGAGGGTGGGATCACTATTGCTAGCCTCTCTGAAAATCTCCTACCCTACCTTTAAACTCTGGGTGAACTTAATTTTTTAATTTTTTGTAAATTTTTCAGGTTTTAAGATTTCTTTAAGGTTTCTTAACTCTGATTTAACATGCTTATTTGCATTTTTATGATCAGTGACTCGATGTTGGTTTAAAGAGATAACCCTAGGTGAAGCACATTGTGAAAAGCCCTTATGAAGACTGACTGATTTACATTGTGGAAATGAATGCAGTATTTACAGCTTCTACCAGCTGGGGCTAATCGCATGCTTATGACTCAAACCTTGACCCCCTGGTTCCTGCAGGGCTTTGAAGCCTAAAAAAATATTTTTACTTATACTGACCACAAGATGGCACAATCACTCTTTTGCTTTTCAATTCTATCATATAGTTTACAAAAAGGACAGTGTCACATCAGAGAGCTGGAACTGACCTGAGGCAAAACAGACCTAGAGCATCTATCTATCGTTCTGTCTATCATTCTATTGTTCTGTCTATCATTCTATCTTTTTGTAATTCTAGCTTATTTGTATACATAATTTGTATCATAAGTTACATTTTTACAATTTTTATAGTGATTCCGGCATTTAAGTAGCATGACATGTAGGTAAATTACATGGGAGGAAGGATATTTAAAATGTTTGGTTACACTTTATTTTAAGGTGTTATTGTTACAGTGTAATTTTAAAATTAAGTACTGAGTAACATTAAGCAACTACATGTACTTACTATGGTCAGGGTAGGATTAAGATTTGGTTGAGGGTAAGTTGCATGTAATTATGCATCATTTACTGTTATTACTATGGCAATTACATTTAACATATGTAACAAGAACACTGTAAAATAAAGTGTTACCAAATGTTTGATTCTTGTAGCATTCTGATTTTTATTTTATGTAGGCTGTAAGAAGGTGCTATCTTTAATATCTCAGTTATTACTATTAGCTGTTGTTTCATTCGATATATGTACATAAGAATGTGTATGTGATGTATTTGAAAGGGATAGTTTGCTTGAACAAGGCTAAATCTGTGCCAGGATTCAGGTCACACATTCCTAACATGGTATTTACCGTTGTCCATGTCCTGATATTTAATAATGTAAACATCATGGGCATCAAGATCCTCAAATTCTGACATGCAGTACTCTGTACAGACTACATAAATCTATATTTTGTTGTTTTAAATAAGTGATCATAATACACTGGAATACATAATAATAATATACATAATACACTGTGGTTTGTGGTTTAGGATGAGGACTGGAGATTACTTTGTCTTGTGCGTTTGTGACATTAAATGTCATGAATGCCTCTGGATTTTTATGAGCGTGTCAGCATGCATTCATCTAGTCGTGCCCTTTAGACAGTGGGCTTCCGTAGCTCTCAGCATTGCAATCCAACCGGAATATTTCAGTGCAGATGAGGATAGAGTGAGCGGATGAGGAAATATGGTTCGGTGTGATACCGCAAGCAATAAATGTATAATTTTAGATGTATATTAAATGCAGTTTTATTCTGCTATTTTGATAATGAGTGGAGAGGTTGAGTTATGCCTCTATATGAACTTTTCCAGAGGATGTTTATGTGAGAAGGCTGAAGCCACAGGCTGCTTTCACTCTCTATGTATACTGTGTTTTAAGATATGACTCCCTAATTAGTGGTGTTTGTGCCACAGCAAACTTGTAAAAGTGAGTTTGCAGTCTGTATTAAATGTAATGGAACAAAAAGACAAAAATAAGGCAAGAACTTTATTGAGTTTTCCTCTTTGACCGGATGCGCGCCAACAAATGATTCACAAATAATGACTCTTAAGAACCGATTCTTTCCTCATTGCTGAAGCGATGGCGTATTTTACCTGAATTGCGAATCTGAGTTTGTGGTCTGTATTGACTGTAATGCAATAAAAAAAAGCAGTGTACCACAAAATAACGGGAGAAAAAAACTCTTTCTATTGAGTTGTCATCACAGTCACGGACTACAAAACGGAAGCAAACATTCTGCATGACCAGTCTGATCCGATTCCCGAACAAATGACTCCTATCTTTTTAGTGAATAAAAAAAATACATTGAGCCTAGTGTAGCATGGTTCCCAAAGTGATTGACTCATATGAGCCGGTTCTTTTTTAGTGAATATTTCAAAAAGTTGCTAGTTTAAATCGGTCATCTAGTTTGAAACGATGCGCTGTATAATTTATAGAATAAGCAGAGAAAGTTTCATTCACATGTAAGAAAAATGGACAGGACAGTATAACTAAAATATACCCAAATTAATCAGAAATTAATTAAACAAGAACTACATTGAAACAGTAAGTGCTCCCAATTAAAAATGCTGTATGTAATATTGACAGTTACCGCTTGAAATGGGTGCCAAAGTTGTGCCCCCTCCTCCTCAGACTCGACGCTCATGCGGGTTGCCAGATTGAGGGCATGCAACGGGAACGAGCACAATTGGCAATAGAAAGTGATGAGCCTTACACTGTAAGTAGTCATGGAGCTTTTTAGATGATGCTGAGGCTTTTTCCGTCAGGTAGAATCTGAGATCTCTGACCCAGTTCGCTTGCTTTCTTCCATATGCTGTGTTTTCCGTTTGCTCTCAGCCTGGGGTGTTGAAATACTATTGAGTAAATTGGCAGTGGGCGGGATCACACAGACCAAAACAAAAACAGACATTCCGACCCAGAACACACATTTCAAAGTAGATATTTGACTGTAGGATTCTTTTTCGGAGAAACAAGTATTTGAACTTGGCATGTTTCCTAAATCTCTGCAAACATTATGGTATTTGTAAAAAAAAATATTACATACAACACCTTTAAAACTTTTTTGTCATTTTTCAACATATGTGGACATATCCATTCTGGAACTTTATTTAGTCAGAAGGTGGTGATTTATCAATACCTTTATTTAGTCAAGGTATTGATATGGGGTGATAAAATGTACCAACAAATAACCATTCAAATGTGACTTATTTATAAAATGTCTACAGAAATTCAAAAAATAAGTATATCTATATTAAGAAGCTGTTAATGCTCCCTTTGGCAGAAATAATTTTATTGTAGACATTTGTTATAATTGCATATCAGTTTCTTACATCAATAAAGTTAATTCTCCATGCAGAATTTCATGAAGATGAGAAAATTATGACATATTTTTAATAACTGTGAAATCCTTTAAGCCAAAATATTCCTTTTTCAGTGAAGATATTTGTAGAGATAATCTCACATACAGTAACTGACTGAAAGGGAATTTTCTGTAATGGTTTAAAGAATCTTAAGTGACTAATACTGTTTTTGTCTCAGGTACCATAAAAGTCAAGCAATCTATCTGGAGTCCAAGGAGAACACCAAGATCAGCTGTGTCATCAGTTCTGTGGGGACCAATGAGGTTTGTGTCTGATTTTCTCCTCTGATTGGTGCTAAACAAATGACTGTGCTCTTCAAACTAATGCCCTGCTCAGAGGGGAAATAAACAGCAGGTTATTGAGATCAGCCCAAGTGCATCAGCTTTGGAGGGCCAGAAGAGGAAAATTCTCATTTAGTCGCTCTCATTTATTGTAATCTGCATCCCTATCAAATTGTACTAGGATGTCTTTTCAATGCCTTTTGTCTCATTTGCATCCTTTTAATGCCGGCATCAGTAGCACACTGCATAGATCTGGACTCATACTTGCTGAGCCAGTGGCTTTGGAGTACAAATCACTGTTTAGGATTCATTTGGATTCTGGAAGAAGGTAAACACTGAAGTGCTTTGTCTTGGATTTCGATTCTCTTGCAGATCTGGGTGAGAAAGACAAGTGACAGTACGAAGATGAGGATTTATTTAGGGCAGCTTCAGCGAGGGGCCTTCATCATTAGACGCCGATCAGCAGCATAGACGTCACTCTTCCTCATCTTTTATTTTACAAACATTTTAATGCTCTTCCCGTTTTACTTAGTCGTCTACTACATGTTGAAGCATGATATTTCTTCCTGTCTTATCTTATTTTTCTATCACTCTCACACGTACTGTATAGATACTACCAAAGTATATCATGAAATGTCTCACGTTTGTCCTTCTTTTTGCTTTTTCTTTCTATATGAATTTTGCATTGTACATGTAATGCAGTCACCATTTCTGAGGTAACGCTTTACTGTTTGATTTCAAAGTGCTCAGATGAAGTGTGTAGGCGACAATACACTTTGGCATTCTATTGTATTAACAGTAAGGCGTTTATTTTGTTGTTCTGTTTGATATGTCATGGCACAATCTATTCTTTCAATGCATTTGAAAGTGTACAAGATTTCAAATTACTTTGCAAGTTTTAATTTTGTATTTAGTCCTACATTAAATAAATTTGGCTCATACAATGCAAAACAGCATTTGTTTCTGCATAATTCCTTTAGTTTTTTCCTCCTGTTAACAGTTCTGCTAGTTGACCTTGTTTTTAATGGCCCTTCTTACACGTACTATGTATTTATGTATTTATGTTCCTGGCTGAAGCTTTTCTTTTTATAACAAACAACTTGCAAGTAAATGCTTATAATGTGTTTATGACAATTATTTCAGAAGGTTGCTAAGATGCTTACAAGTACGTGGGATCCTTAGGCTTAGATCTCAAGATTCCAATTAGTTTGAGAATGCATAATGGTGCGTTCACATTCTAACATCGATTAAAGTGGCCTGTTATGCCCTTTTTCCAAGTCTTGATTTAGTTTTTGGGGTCTACTAGAATAGGATTTCATGCTTGAATGTTCAAAAAACTATATAACTATTTTAAATGATTACAGCACCTCTCTTCCAAGTCTTTCGGTAACTATTTGTATAGTTGGTCACCGTGATTTTTGCCAAGTAAGACATTTTCTTGGATCAACACATTTTGTTGATCCTGGAACAACATTTCTGACTGAAAATGTAGTCCTTATCCTATCCCTACCCCTAAAACTACCCAAAACTTATTCCTAAAATCTGATGTAGAAACACCTAAGCCTGGTTGTAACTGTAAACTTGTCTCTCAAATCTGATTGGTTGTTTAGAATGTTGTTCCAGGATCAGCAAAGTCGTTTATCCAGGAACATGTTGTGTTTGGTGAAATCACGTTCTACCTGTTTAGTTCCTATAAAAACCTTTTTTTTAAATCACTGTCTCTGGATCCACTTGAGACAACACTTTATTTTTAATGTCCTGTAATTTTCCTGTCACAATGATTTCCTCTATAAATGACAGGCCAATCTTTTCTTCTGCACAGTTCAAAATTCAATTCCTCCCCAAACACAAAGTTGTTGTTGTTGTTTTTGCATTGATTCTGAAAGATGACAGATTTAGCAGAATTATTGTGCGACTGTATTTCAGAGTTGTATAAACCATCTTGCATTATTACCTCTTTCCTGACAGAGACTCTTTCCCATGACATCTTAAAATGTAAAGGTTTTAAGTAAAGAAGTTGTTGCTCATGGTTAAATTGTACATGATTAACATTCGAGTAAATTATTTTCACTTTGGTGATAAAATAACATGCGAATCAGTGGTAACATAATGTGGAAGGTAGTGCATTTGCAAACCTACAGAACCTTGATCAAGGGTTGAAGGAAGTTCAAGAAAATTCATACGCAGCCCTTATGTCATGTATAATATAACTATTTAAAAAAATAATATATTTAAATTTGAGAAAATGAAGGCGATAAACTGCACACCTGCATGTTTAAAATTCGATTTTCTACTGGTCACACATCGTCATGTGATACGAATTTGTGATAAGTGATACGTTTGGTTAGATTGGACCAAACGAAATTGGCATGAACCTGCGTTTCCGGTTTCCAGCATGTGGTCGAGAGCGCTGCAGTGATTGTTTATTTAGTCATATTCAGAAGTTCGCATCATTTATCATCCTGGTTTTCTCAAGAAAAAACAAATCGAATTTTTCCATAGACTTTGGGATTATTGCAGAAAATAAACTCTGTGACCAACAAAAGCTTGATTCTTCTCTCTTGTTCATCATAATGAACGCAAATTTTGAAATATTATCGCCAGAAGTAAAATGCTTAATGCCGGCTATAAAAAAAACTACACCACGATCACATGACTTCACCAACATCACCACCTCTAAGCTTCCAATTATTTCAGTCTTTATATAAAAAATCCCTGAAATTTTGAGTTAGAATAGTTTGCGAGTGCACGACTATAAACACAACAGGGCTGTGAAAGCAGACTAGTGACTAGATGAGGTTTTCTGTTTAGTGTGATGTTCAATGTCCCTGACAACCTCTGTAGTCACATTTAGCCACTTGTTAGCAAATGCCTTTTACAAGACAAGAAATGCCTTTAAAAAATCATTCACAAGGGGCTATTACTGATGTATTTTATGTTGAATAAAACATGAACATATCTTCAGCTTGTGTTCACCAAAGACCTTATTTCAGGCATTTCAAAAAAAACCATTGGTTTCTATATGATGGATCCAGATGTCATCCCAGCAGCACTCCATGGAACAAAAAATGTAACATGCTCCTAAACCTCATGTTGTTATTCACGGAAGTCAGCTTGCTCTTTTGAAACACTGAGCTGTGACACTCTGACAGACAAATGTAGCAAATTTCACAACAAATGTTGCACCATTTAGGCTCATTGGAAAAACCTGCCTCTACCAACATTTTTGCAAAAGTCCAAACAAACACGTATAATACATACAAGTCACTGCAGTTTCCATCTGAAATGAACAGTAGAGTAAAACACTTGTTCCTTGCCCAATAATGCTATGACCTCAAAACAGTTTCCCAATGAGTTTGGGAAACTGATGTCACTGTCACAAGCATTATTGATTGATTCCCACTTTTTACCGTCACATGTTAAAACTGTGACTCTTTTTCTAAACTCTTTTTTTGAAGACTCATTACTCATTATTGAATGGCTTATGTTAAAAAGGGAGTTCTAAATGAATCCACGAAAACACGTTTTGTCTTTTTTTTTGCATTTAAATAGACGGTTCCTCCAGGGCCAATCAGCATAAAATAAATCACCATTCTAATCGATGATTCCTAATTACTGGAATCAATATCAGTAAGGGTCAGCAAGGGTTGCATTAGATGAAAAGACATAGTAGTGACCAAATGAAGGTTCACAATAAATACTTGCTATTTATTTCCCTAGAAATAGTCTTTAACCTATTATTATTTGTTCTGGGCAAAGGGATTCCATTAAGGCTTTTCAGCTCTGAACAGTTAATGTGCCTTATTAGTGCTAGCGCTGTTAGTCTATAAATGGTAATACCTGCAGCTCTCACTGCGGTGGGCTTAACTCAAGAGCTCCCTGGACACCAGCTCTGCTTCAGCTTCTTGGTTTCAATCCTCTCTGAATCAGTTTTCACACAGTCCTGTGAACCAGATGCCCAGCAAATCCCTGTTCCGCTGTGAATCTGTTGCCTCCCATGGGACGTCTGGTTGGTTGAAGTTTGGCCCCTGGGTTTGATATGTTGCTCTGCCTGTTTGCATTTCCACCTACTTTATCTCTGAACGGCAGACCTGAAGGAAGTAGTATGTTTTTGAAGATTTTCATGAGCTCCTTTTTGAGGGTTCAAGCTCTGCTTAAAGGGATAGTTCACTCAAAAATTGAAATTTGGTTATCATTTAATAACCCTCATGTTGTCTGAAACATTTTCTTTCTTCTAATCTTTTCCAACAAATAGTGACCAGTGGTTGTCAAGTTTATAAAAGCACTTATAATTAAGTCTTCTGAAGCCATACCTTATAGTTTTTTGTGAGGAACATAAACTAAAGTTGTGTATTGCTAAAAAACTCCCCCTTCACTGTAGATATCAAATCTAATTAAAGTTCTGCTTGTTTAAGTAAGGAATAATTGACTCCAGTCCATTGAATTATTAGAAAATAATGCAAACCTGAGGTGTTACACCCACAACTCGAAGCGGAGCATTACCATACCGGATGTGCATTATTTTCTAATTAATTATTCTGCTTATAGTATGTTTACCACAACTCAAGACATTGTTCAGATGTTGTATTTCAAGACATTTGTAAGATTTTTGTCCTTAAAACGCTCGTGTGTGTATGACTAATTTCTTATCTCATCCCAGGCCTCCGTTGCTAATTCGATCGCAAAAATCGATCGTACTCACTCACAGGCAGTGCCTCTCTCACACCCCAACTCCATAAAAAAAGCAACATTATCAGTATATTTATACTCGTCACTCTATATACCTATATATGGTCACTTGAGATTCTATTAAAGACCTAAACATAGTCACCATATCAACATCCTTTCCTGCATTTTGCACTGGTGGGATTTAAAAATGACTAGCTTGACCAATTAAAACATTTGCAAGAACACATTGTTGTTGCCATGACCTTCTATATTGATATATCCTATATCCTAGGATATATAATACAAACAAAGTATTGTTATATGAAAACCCTAATTTTGTGATAGATTTTTCAAGTATTACAAATAAAGTCTTGGACATTTAAAGGGGCATTCGGCAACTCTAGCTATTTCTTCGCTGATTTTCACTTTTGTTGTTGCATGTTTTCTCAGCGAGCTCCCCCTACAGCTGTGAGGCGTATATTTCACAACAATGTCGTAAGAAAACTCACTTGAGGCACCCTCCTCCCGCTTTCTACCTCTGCTCATGTGCATTTGTTGTTATCGGAGCCGGCCAACTTTATCGTGTGGAGCTGTGTCTACCGAGGTGGGTAATACAGCATACACATTGAGAGCGGCGTGTGTGTTTATGTCGAATTGCCGTAAAGCAGTTTGTGTTTCTCGCTCGTTCTCGCTTCTCACGAGTTTTCCTATTTCCAACTTACCGGGACGTTAGTCCCCATGTCACAAGGTTGGGTTTCCGCCTAGGAACGCTGGGGGGAGCGGGGAAAGTCACAATTCCCACCAGAACAGATTATTAAACCATCCAAATGATTTCTAAACGGTTTTATTAAGTTGAAATAGTTGCCGAATGCCCCTTTAAAAAACATGTGAAAGAAAATATGTGCATTAGAAGGGACATAATAAAACTATCTCATTACATTTCAAAACTAACTATTGAGGCAATAGCACAATGGAGTACTCTGCACTGAAGAGCTCCAGATCGCTTAGAGACAGAGAGAGAGAAAGAAAGAGAGATTGTGTGTGAATTACCTGAGTATATGTGTCTCTCAACAGTGTTCGTCAGCAACGTCTCTACTACTAGTGAAACTGTAAGTTGATCTGATTCAAGAACAGCGCCTTTATTACCTCGCTAGTGAGAAATGTCATGTAGCTTATATAACTATTTCACTGCTAAAAACATTAGAGCAGCGCTGACAACACGTTTCTGTGGAAGTGTGTGTACATAGGCTACTGTATGTGTTTGCATTTGACTGGGAGAGAGAGAGGGAGATAGAGTATGTGCTTTCCGTACATTAAAAAAACGTAGTTTTGTTGCAAAAAGCATGGAAATAATTTGTTGTTTTTATTCTATTTTTTACTATATTTATTTTTTTGGTCAGTGTCATTGTGGGTTTTAGTTTGCTGTTGTAATCTGCAAGGACCATTTGAAATGACTGAAATCATTTGGCGAGTGATATGGAACTGTAATGCGGTCAAGACCTGCCTGGAACTACTTTAGCCATGTGTTTCCCTGAAAATAATTGTACACCTTAGAATGTTTGTCAGCCAATCAGATTCAAGCATTCAACAGCCTCATTAATATTGCGTTTGGTTATGTATGATGCTAGAAATATGACAAAAAAGATTTGAATGTTCAATACATTTATTTTTTATTTTATGTGGCCTATTTTATAGATTATAATTATGTAAATTTGAATTCTTGTTGGGACTTTTGACTAAATTGAATTTTTTTAAAGATCTTCAAACAACACTATTTTGTTTTTTTTGTTCTCAGAGGTCAAATTAGCTATACATATTCAAGTTTTCAGTTGAAGAGCCCCAAATTCAAATTTGATAAATAGAAGAGCCAGAAATTCAGTTTGCACATGAAAGGACTGACATTTTCAATTCGCTTGGAGGCTATGATGACGGAACTTCTATTCAGAACTAGCTTGATTTTGCTTTGACTGCATGCCTTTCCCTTCAAAAGAGGGTGTGCCTCTTTTGTCTATAATATTTTCCCTCATTTTCATTCAAATATTCATTGTGGTACTCATACCTTCTTTGTCAAGATTTATCATCTTCTAAAGTTGTGACTGTGAAAATCCATTTGTTGTTCACGGCCTTCCTTTTTACATCTCTCTGATTTACATATCTCTGATTATGGTTTGCATTCTTGCACACTGATGATTAACAGCTGCTACATGAATATGTAATATTTCACACATGTCTGTTTCTTGAGGAGAAATTAGAGGCTTAGTGGGAATAATGGCTTAATTATGTGTTGTGAGTCTAGGTCATACCTGCACAAAAGAAAATATTTGTTGGTTTTTGATTTTACTGACGGGCTGCTTTGTTGGTTTTCTGTGGTGTTTGGTACCAAATATAAAAAAAAAAAAAAAAATCCTTTTCAAAATGCAATCAACATCTTAGGCCTACTCTATATAAAGAAAGGCTAACACGAGAGCTCCTATTTCAATTGTAAATGACAAAAACGATGAATCTGCTGCAGTATTATCTGTGTAATGCATAACGGGATCCTTCGTATTATATTGAGAGAGAATTAGGGATGGTGGATGAATAGCCTTTCGCTTGTTGATTGTTGAAATTTATTTTTTTGACCAGCGGAAGTGTTTTTTTTCTGTTCCGGTCAGGAGGTTCTATAGAGCTGCTGCCGAGGGAAAAGATTGCATCACAATAGATCGATAAAGCGAAGTGTATTCCGCGTGATAGAGTGCAACAGGGCTCGCGCACAGCGGTGCATGTTGCATTTTTTTGTTTGTGCACTTTCTACAACCTAGTGAGTAATCGATCAACCTTTTTCTCTAGAGCTCGCTTCTGATTACTGCCAGAAAACAGCGAGCATCTGAGAACTGCTCTTTTATTGTGAGGGAACAGATGGAGGGATGATTCACAATAAACATCTCGCTGGAGTCAGGAGTTCACTACCTGACAACATGACAAAGACACTCAAATGCGTCTTTGAGAGTGTGTTTATATAGGCTAGTAGGCTAGTGCAGCTTTAAAACTCATAGGTGCAGGAAAAGGTGAAGTGTTACAGAATCTAGGGCTGCTCTTCTTTTGAAGGCTTAAAAGAAGACATTTTCCAGAATGCTTCATCAACTGTTTTTGTCTGTCAGTGGGCTCCAAAACAACATTGGTCCGACTTCCGATTTCAAATTCTGAAGGCTCATGTGAGACTTGAGACTGGGGTAAAAGATGCTGAAAAATTGGCTTTGAATAAATTACATTTTGAAAATGTTAAAATAGAAAATAGTTTTAAATTCTAATAATATTTCACAATATGAATGTTTTATGTGTTTTATAAACGCATGCTTGAAAATCATTACAGACTTTTTTCAAAAACAAACAAAAAAAACAACCCCAAACTTTTGAATGGTAGAATATTAAAATGTCTCAGTAAAAATATAAATAAATTCTGCTGTTTTTAATGCAATGTTGCAGTGTATTGGTGCATATAAATATTAGTTCATCTGACTTAAAATAATCCCACCATTTTGGACCATATATAAAATATTGAGATATACCAAAAGTCTTAAAAATATTGAGTTATATTTTTAGCAAAATCAATTAACACATGACTATTGGTATTTATCTTATAACTAGATAATATTATATGTGCACTGCAGGAGTGAATTTAGGTTAATTGGGACACTTTTTACCACTCATCTCAATGGCAAAAAGCGTCTCAATTAACCTGAATTCACCCCATTTATTGTAAAATGTGTCTTGCTGAGTCTGATTCCACTCAAGGTTTCTCTCTCTCTTTTTTCCCCTTACCTCAGTTGCTGTTGGCTTTGCTCAGTAGGAGGTTTCTAAAGGTGCTTTGAAACAATATGTGTTGTGAAAAGCTCTATAAAAATAAAACTTACTTGACTTGACAATATCGCCCAGCAACACTGCCTACAGATAGCATTTCAGCTATCAAATGCACTGAGGCAACATTATATTATGCTGCCTTGCAAGACCGTTTTGAGCAAATTTTTAAGACTGACAGCAATCTTCAGCAACAAAGAGAGAATGTATAGTAACAACCAACAGTTCAGCAACTGAACACCTTCACAGTGCTGAAGATTGAAGAGACAGAGGAGTAAAACTTGCAAGAGGGGGAGAAAGTGATGAAAATATCACTGCGCTATATACGCAGATCAGACCATCAGTAATGACACTGCGTTTTTATGGCTCATGACACACAGTGAATGTCATCAGTTTTGCTCTTCCTCACTCCTCTCAGAAACACACAACCCACACTTATGGAAAGACGTGCCGGATAGCACAGTCGAGTGTGTGACTTTTATTCCCGCTGCTATGGACACGCCACTTTGTCTCTCATTCCCTTTATTAAAATTGAGCACAAAATTAACACCAATTAGTGTTGCTGTGACAACGGCGAGCTCATTTTCTCTTCGTTCTCAAGCCCATTGCTGAAATATTAGCCTCTTAAAAATGAAAGGATTATTTCATCAAGAAAAGAAAAAGTTACGTATAGGCCTGGTTTCACAGACAGAGCTTAGATTAAGCCATGATTAAGCCTTAGTTTAATTAGTACATATGTTTTTATAAATGTACCATAGAAAGAAAAATAAACATTATTGTGTGCATCTTGAGACAAAACGATGAAATGGACATATTTCAGTGCAAGTTGCTTTCAGGTGAAACAGGTGAAACATTCATTTTAGTCTGGGACTAGGCTTTAGCCTTGTCTGTGAAACTGGGCGATTATGTACTTAAATATTTAGTTAAAAATTTTAAGCATATTAATATCTTTTCTGTGCACTACCTTTTAAATGTTTGGGGTCAGTGAGATATTTGAAAATTTTTTTTTAAAAAGAAGTCTCTTATGCTCATGGCTGCATTAATTTGATCAAATTAATAGAGTAAAGTATATTTGAAATATTATAACTATTTAATTTTTTTTCTTCGGTTTTAACGTTTTGAAATGGGATGCAAAGCTGAAGTTTTTTAATATAAACCGTGTGAATTCTTCAGGATATCACAGAATGCATGCAGATTTAATTTACAACATCACACCCAGGGAAAGAGAACTAAAGACTATCTTATGATATGAGCCCTTCGCTTGTTCAGACCCCCCACTTCAGAGAGCCTTGAGGCTCAAAATATCCCATTTGATTTTTCAGACACATCAGATAAAATCCCTCTGCCAGCTGAGGGAAATAGATGTTTGAACTGATCTTTCTCTAACCAAGCAATTTAAGGCACCAGTGTGGGACTAATTGTTTTTACTTAAGCAGCATTAGGAACTGCACTGATGAAACTGAAGTATAACACAGCAAATAAAGTTCAAAATCATCCAGTCGATGCAGCATGGTTTAAGATCAGAGAGTGACAGATATGATATCTTTATTTTTAATATAATGTCATGATTAGTCGTTTTTTCATTTTAAAGACTGTCACTTTACAGCATAACCAATATTCTTTTGCTCTACATTTATGTTTTAAATTTAGTTTCATTCATGTTCCTGATTTATTGGAGCACATTATTCAACACACACACACACACACACACACACACACACACACACACACACACACACACACACACACACACACGTCATAAATATATGTGTGTATATATATATATATATATATATATATATATATATATATATAAAATGATAGCTCTTGTAATTGTTTTAGCATGTTATTATATATGTTAATGTATTGGTCTTGGCGGACTAGATCTGCTATGCTGCCGCTGTTTATTTTTGCTACTGCTGCTACAGAGAAAGTATGGACTTGGTACTGCTAGTAGATACACAGACACGCTGCTGTGAGCGTTTGTAAGATATGCTGCTGCTGAATAAATAGACATAACTCCTGTTGCAGATCGAGGCAGGTGGAGCTGGGGGAGGTGGAGCATTTCAGAGGAATTAACAATGAAAACCAGACTATTTAAATGTTGAGCAAGCATTCTCATTGACTGCAGGATCAGCAGAGGCCAATCAGCTTGTGCCATGCGGTAATGATGTGATGATGTGATACCCTCCAGTGTTTTGATTAGGTGTGTAACAATATATCATGTCACAATGTATCGCAATACAAAAATGCAACAATATGTATTGTGGATAATGACAATATGTATTGCGTATAATTCACCCAAAATTAAAATTACTGTGCGTGAAAAACTTAAAGTTTACAGAGTTTTAGTGTCAGTACTACATTAAACTACTATATATAATGTTGAATATATTGTATTATAATGCAATGGGGGAATATTTGTTGGTCCTGATAATGCCAAATGTCTGATGTTGCCAGTAAATAGTGACCTACATTACTTAAAATATATCTAGTCAGTGACAGAGTGCAATGATATTCGTCTACAATAATTCTGTATTTTCTGCTTGTTTAGAATCATCAATATTTTTATTCTGGTGTCACTATTGTCCTGTGTCCAAGTCCAAGCCTATTAATTTACACCCAATTTTAATCAACAGTTAATTTTTTGTTAACCTTTTATATGTCTTGGAGTATCGCAATAGTATCGTATCGTGAGTTAAGTATCGTGATTTGTATCGAATCGTGACATGAGGGTATTGTTACTGTTATGGCTCAGAGAATGGCGGAGACACTAGCAAGTCAAATCAGTTTATTGACCAATAAACAGTAAAGCAGATGGTGAACACGGGAACGGTCTCAGAACTCTGGTGAAGCAAACAGATGGATTCTCTTGTGGCGCAGGCAAGCAGATAGGCAACCCGATCCTCTAACTGGTGATGAGTGATAGTAATCCAGGGATGTAAGGGCGATCGTGCAGACAAGCCCAATCCTCGAACTGGCGATGGGAATAGTAATCCAGGGATGTAAGGCAATCGTGCAGACAGGGACTCAAGAGGGCAGACAGAAGACATCCAGCGGGTACTCCACACACACGAAAGAACAGGCAGGAACACGGAGACACGAGAGGGATCAGACACCAGGTACGGGAACATCCAACAACGATCTGACAAACACAAGACGAAAGACCAAGAGCCAACTTCGAGAACCGGTCCTCTACGGTCAAAACGACCGTTTTACCCTGGGATGGGGGAGGGCGGTGACAAAATCTAGGGCAATGTGGGACCAGGGTCTCGAAGGGACAGACATCAGTTGGAGTAACCCATCTGGGGGTCGATTGGAAGTCTTACCAGTGGCACAATTCGAGCAAGGCAAAACAAAATTCAGAATGTCGCGAGCCATTACTGGCCACCAGAATCGTTGCTTTACAAAAAAACTGGTGCGGTTAACTCCTGGATGTCAAGCCACACTGGAACAATGACCCCATCGAATAACGTCGGACTGTAACCCTTCCGGCACAAATAATCGACTCTGTGGACAACCGGGCGGAGGCGTTAACCCTTCTAAGGCCGTCTTGACCTTCGATTTGACCTCCCATGTGAGTGTGGAGATAAATAGCTTCTCGGGTAAAATGCACTCGGGAGTAACCGGGCTTTCGGATTGGTCTAAAATACGAGATAAGGAATCGGGTTTGATGTTCTTGGAACCCGGGCGGTACGATAGAGAAAAATCAAAACGTCCGAAAAAAAGTGCCCATCAAGCCTGCCTGGTGTTGAGTCTTTTAGCAGATCTAATGTATTCCAGATTCTTATGATCGGTCCAAACGATAAAAGGTACCCCCTACCCTTCTAACCAATGACGCCACTCCTCCAGTGCTAACTTGACTGCCAACAAATCTCTGTTACCAATGTCATAGTTACGTTCGGCAGGAGATAAACGATAAGACAAAAAAAGGCGCAAGGGTGCATCTTGTCGTCTGTGGAAGAGCGTTGAGATAGAACTGCACCTACCCTCACCCCCCACCTCTGACGCATCGACCTCCACCACGAACTGACGTGATGGATCAGGGGCGATAAGAATGTGAGCTAAACTGAAGCAGCTCTTGAGGTTGGCGAATACAGCTTCCGCTGTATCGGACCACCTGAACGTCGTTCTGGGGGAGGTCAAGGCAGTCAGAGGAGCGGTTAGTTGGCAGAAGTTGCGAATAAAACGCCGATAAAAATGGCGAACCCCAGAAACCTCTGTAGGGCATTACGGGAGTCTGGACTTGGCCAATCCATCACAGCCTTAACCTTGTCAGGATCCATACGCACTCCCTCAGACGAGATAATGTAACCTAAGAAAGGAACAGACTGTGCATGAAAAACGCATTTCTCCGCCTTGACAAAAAGCCCATTCTCTAGCAACCTCTGAAGCACTCGTCTGACGTGCTGAACGTGTTCCTGGAGAGATGAAGAAAAAAATCGATATGTCATCCAGGTAGACATAGATGAATTGGTCAACCATGTCTCTCAGCACGTCATTGACGAGTGCCTGGAAACCGCTGGGGAGTTGGACAGCCTGAACGGCATGACCAAATATTCAAAGTGACCCCTGGGGGTGTTAAACGCAGTTTTCCATTCATCCCCCTTCCTAATGCGGACCAAATGATAAGCATTAAGTAAATCCAATTTTGTGAAGACTGATGCTCCCTGCAACCGCTCGAAAGCTGAAGACATCAACGGCAAAGGATAAGTATTCTTTACCGTGATGTTATTCATCCCTCGGTAATCAATACACGGTCGCAGAGAACCATCCTTCATCCTCACAAAAAAGAACCCCGCCCCCGCTGGAGAAGAAGAAGGACGGATGAATTCGGATGCCAGAGAATCAGAAATGTATTTCTCCATGGCCTCCCTCTCAGGAACTGAAAGAGAGTTTAACTTGCCCTTAGGCGGAGACGTACCTGGCAGAAGATCTATAGCACAGTCATAGGGACGATGCGGAGGGAGAGAAGCAGCCCGAGATTTACTGAACACTTCCTTCAGGTCGAGGTACTCGGGGGGCACGTTTGACACATTCACCGACTCCTCCTGAAAAACAGAACTGGACACGGATGAACAAGCAGACACCAAACAAGACGCATAACATTGAGTGCTCCCCAGTTATGTCCCCGGTCAACCCTGGCGTTGTGCTGAACTAGCCAGGGGTGACCGAGGACAATGGGGACATGAGGGGAGTCCAGAAGCAGGAAAGATAGTTCCTCGGAATGATTGCCTGAAGTGATAAGGGTCAACTGAGTGGTGGTGAATGATATGGCTGGAAGTTCTTGACCATTCAGAGCATTAACAGAAATCTTGTTGGTCAGTTGTGTGATGGGTATTTGAAGCTTACGTGCTAATGTCCAGTCCATAAAATTTCCTTTGGAGGAAAAAAACAATTACTTCCGGAGTCCAAAAGTGCCTGACAGTGATGAGTTCGGGTTGCCCGCTGCAATCTTACCGGGAGGAGTGTGGAAGAGGCGATGGAGGTGGAGATCCCACCTGACAGTATCCTCTTCTCTACTGCCGAGCCCTGTTTTTTACTGGACACTGGTTGAGAAAGTGACCCGCTCCACCACAGTAGAGGCATAAACCACGGGACCTCCTTCCCTTCCTCTCCTCCCAGGAGAGCCGAGCTCGACCCACATGCATGGGCTCGTGATCGTCGAAGGGGCTGACCGGATCACTAACGCTGGCCTGGGGGGTTCCGAAAGTCCTAGGACCCAAGACTGTACGAGTGCGTTGCTCAAGGCGATTTAGGCGAGCGTCTACTCGCAAGGCCAGCTCAATAAGTCCGTCAAAATCCGTTGGCAGGTCCAGGGTATAGATTTCCCTGTGGATACGGTCAGCCAGCCCATGCAGGAACATGTCCCACTGCGCCTCCTCGTTCCAGCAGCACTCAGCGGCGAGGGTGCGAAATTCAATGGAGCAATCGGCAACGGGTCGGTCTCCCTGGTGAAGGTCTGAGTTGTCGTGCAGCCTCCTTACCAGTGACCGCCCTATCAAACACCCTCCTGATCTCTTGTGAGAGTGCCTGGAACGAGGAACAGCATGGTCGTTGGTTCTCCCACACCGCCGCCCCCCACAAAGCCGCACGTCCAGACAATAATGTTAGTAACAGAGCCACCTTCGAATCCTCAGTAGAGAAAGTCAGAGGCTGTGGAGCAAAAAACATTGAACATTTAGTCAGGAAGGCTTGATAGTAATTAGGCTCACCCGAATAGCACTCAGGAGTGGGTAGCCGCGGCTCATGTTTACGACCGACTGTGGGAGGGGTGGGGGGAAGCGGCGGTGGGGTTGGCGCAGTGGGTGTGGCAAGGTGAGCTCACCCAGCAGTTTAATCTGCTGGGTGAGCTCGGATACCTGCGCCACCAATGCTTGAACCGCCCGGCCGGTCATGTCGAGATTCTCCTCCTGCTGATCCATACGAGACATGTTGCGGGTACACACACACACACACGAACGAACGAACGAACAAACAGGCAGGCAGGAACATGGAGACACGAGAGGGATTAGACACCAGGTACGGGAACATCCAACAACGATCTGACAAACACAAGACGAAAGACCAAGAGCTTAAATAGGAACCGCTGATCAGTCACAGCTGGCGCTGATGAAAATCAGAGACTGATCAGTGGCTCCGCCCACATACATACAAAAACACAGCGTCAGAACGAGTCATTGAATGCGTGAACTGTGACAGTTACATCCCTAGTTCTGGTATTTATATAGTTATACAGTAATTATTTATTCTTCCTCTTAAATGACTTTTGGCTGTCATTAACAGAGGTGTCAAGTCCAGGTTCAGAAAGTAAAACTCCTCCTCAGTATTTTGTTCCAGTCACCTGGATTTGCTAATTAGCACAGTTTTTCAGCCAGGAGATAGGACTTATTAGTGAAATCAGCTGGCTGAGTTAATGGGTTGAATAAACATATGGCAGGACTTTTACTTTCTGACCCCTGGAATTGACACCTCTGGTCATTAATAACCCAAAATTAAGACAACAAAAAAGAATGACGATGACAAGACAGTCAAAATATTATATTTCTATTTTACTCTAAGCTAAAATTAGCAGGGCAAGTCTAGTTCACTAAACCCAGTGAAGCACGCTATCAAAAGAACATCTGCCATATTTAGCTTGTTTAGGAAGATTAGCCTCCTCAAGCCTAATCTTTTACAGTTAAAATGACAATTCTGTCATCATTTACTCAGCTTCCTCTTGTGGTCAAATCTTTTCCCAATTTTAGGATGTCATGTCAAAACCCTGTTCACTGAACTGTAGTATAAAAGCAATATAAAACTCATGAATATGGTCAAGAAACAGTCATACATTCACTGTAAAACTTATTGTTGCAATTAGCTATCACAACTTAAACTTCTGCGTTAGAATAACTTTCCTGTCTATAACTTGTTGAGAACTCAAATATCAAGGTTCTAAGTCTAAGTCACTAATATCTAAGTCTCTTAATACAATTTCACATCTCAATTTGACTAAACTTAAAATTGTAAGGCAGCACGAAAACCTACTTTTTAAAGTTGAAACAGTATTGTAAAAAAAATGTAAGCTCATAAAACAAAAAGAGTCTTGGTTCTAATTTCCCCTAGCTTTTTTGTTGACTCAACTTTTGTAAATAACAGTTATATAAACTGGAAATAAGTTGTCTGTGACACACACAAAAAAAAATGTTTAGTCAACTTGACTATTTGTTTTCTGGAGAGATGCAACTATTCGGTGACAAATTGTTTGTAGTTGAGCCAATTCAACATTTTTTGTCTATCAAAACCATTTGGTCACCATTTTGGAGATAAGCGTTTCCTTTGGTTGGTCAGTTTGACTCTTGGCTTTTTGTGTGTGTTTTGTGGTCTTTGTAACAGTGTTTAGAAAAGCATATAAGTTGTTAAGAAAGAAAGAAACCATGATGATCAAGTTTTCAGCCTCATGCCATGAAACATGTCACCATTATTGAGATTCATATGCTGATTCTTGAAGTCTCTGTGTGTATGTCGATAAAATTCCCACAATGTATTTAAAAATCTACATTCAGAATGTCTGATCAGTTGCATAAACGTTGTGTTGGTAAATCTCATATATTATTTACAAATAACATCTTTTGATCAGGAATAAGAGTAGTGAACTAATCCCTTTATGATGCTGTTATCTAGATCACCTGATCTTTTTATGGGTTTCTTTGGAACAAATTATGTGATTTGCTAAACACTGTTACAAAGACCACAAACTCACATAAAATGCCAAGAGTCAAACTGACCAACTCGAGGAAACGCTCATGGGGAAAGCTTGGGGAAGCTTGGGGAAATTAGTACTAAGTTTTTTTTGTTGTACAAGATTTTTCAATACACACACACACAGTTGTGTTTTTTTTTAACAGTGTATGTATAATATGATAAATAAAGTAACAGATAAGAGAGCAGATCATAGCTGTATTAATAGTGAAGAAGAACCATTTTTGGTTCCCCAAAACACTTTTCTTCATGTAAAGAACACTTGAATAATCCGAAGAACCATTTTCCATAAAAATAACCTCAATGTAAAGGTTGTTAAAATATCTTCATGGAACCATCAATGCCAATAAAGAACATTAATTTTTAAGAGTAATAAACACTATACCGACATTTAAAAAAAACAAAACGAGAAAAAATACCACACAATAACATTACTAAAATATGAACTGAAAATATAAAAATAAACTCTAATTTAAAATATTAACAAACTATAACTATATATCAATGAGACTAAAATAACATAGGGTTGTACTTTTGCTTCAATAAAACTATTTCCTCATATGGCCATGGTGCACATCACAGCACTGTTTTGTGATATGGATAGAAGGGATTACTGAACTGAAAAGATCTGCGTGTCCATCTTTATTTCCTATTCACTCTGTTCTCTGCTTGTTCCTTTGTCCTTTTTCTGATGCACATTTAGCTTTCAGCTGCATGTGTTGCCTTCTCTAATGCGTTTAGCTGAGGGCGAGTTACAGTAGAATCCTGCTGAGTGAATTGACTTCACAGTATGTCAGACGCTGCCGCTCAAAGTCTGCCTGCCTGTTTTGGTCCCTACTTCCCTACGCAACA
The DNA here is from genome assembly GCF_051911475.1 of Siphateles boraxobius. NCBI lineage: Eukaryota > Metazoa > Chordata > Actinopteri > Cypriniformes > Leuciscidae > Siphateles > Siphateles boraxobius. Next base: position 13,692,501 of record NW_027508855.1, on the reverse strand, counting down.
TGGGAGGCTGGACTGTATGATCTCTTGGCCCGAGGCCAATTCTGCCAGAATATGCCTTTCTAATAACATTTCACCTCTGTGAATTGGTGTAGATCACGGAGTTAAGAAATTTTTAATTCAAAATCTGAGTTAATAGCAAAAGGGAGGTCTACGGCAGCCTTAGATGGACTAGTGCAGCAAAAGGGCCCAAAAATTGTCCGATCGTTTCAAACAGACTGGTATGAAAGAAAAGATGTGATCGACGTCTTCACGAGGAAAGAGCGGCGGAGGGATTTTATGTACAAATAATCTACCGATTGGCGAGTCAAAAACTATTTTGGGCTTAATATTGAATTGATAAATGTGGTTGAATTAATGCAAGCCATTTGCCTTTATATTCAATTGAGCAGTGTGTGATTTTACTTTTGCTGACTGACAAACAAAATTGGCCGCTGTGCAGCAATTAGGGATTAAGAATGGTTGCATTCTGATACTGGAGTGGACATTAACTACCGGTGTGTGCCTGTGCCGCGCTTGTGTGTGTGCGTGCGTGCGTGCGTGCTTGTATGTGCATGAGAGAGAGAGAGAGAGAGAGAGAGAGAGAGAGAGAGAGAGAGAGAGAGAGAGAGATAGAACACGATATATACATCCTGATTTGTACATTTCTTGATATGCCACGCTTGTGCGTAATGTTTACTGTTAAACATTATTAGCCTAAACAACAAATCAGGTAATCTAGCTTTCAACTCAGTGCCAAGCCTCTTTAAGACATCACCGCAAGTCACTGACAAGTTTGTACCCAGCACTTCTGAAAATACACTTCCGAAGCGTCTCTGTCCCCACCACATTTCAAACCAAACTGACGCCTGTGTTTGCGCCATTTATAGGTGCATTCACACCATGCCGTAATTGCCGCAATTACATAAATTCGACTTGTGAAAAGCATTCACGTCCTTATAGAGCTCATAATTACAGCTTGTAAGATGTGAATGTTCTGAGAGCTCTATGACTCCTGTACAACCTGACCGCTGCAGATATTTGGCATTGACAGTGGTGCCAAAGAAATGCATAATTACCAGTCCAAGGACATGTACAGCTCTGACTATGACGTCACGTTTTGTCATCTTAAGACTACGGTAATTACGACATGGTTTGAATGCAGCATCTGTTTCGTGCTTCAGAATTTCCGGTAAGGGAACATAGTGAGAATCGATACTCCATGGTTTTCAGTGTGCTGTGTGCATTGTGGGACTTTTAGGGAGCAAACATTTCAGTGCACTGAAAAGATGTTTCGATTGACACGGCTTTTAAAATGGCCGCCTCCCTGATCAGTGCCCTGACTGCTGAACTAGGGAGCTGATTAAGTGGCACCAGTCATTCACCGAGCATCGCAAGCAAATAGCAACCACGTTTTACAGTTCCTCCACCAAAACAACAAGCTTATGCTGCGTTCACGCCATGTCATAACCATAATGCTGCCTTTAGGTGCTATCGGAATTCTCGTAAATACGAGTTTCCTAGTTAAAAAGTGGACATGAACACCCTCTCAAGTTGTATTTACCACTGGGAACCACAGGGATAATTTTAAAACCCAAGTTGCATGCAATAAACCATAGTTTTAGTTTTATTTCCACAACAGCTACATGTCAGCTCGGCACGGATGCGCTGGCACACAGCTGGCCCCAGGGCCTCCGCAAGTATGTGTTTCCCCCAGTGAGCCTTCTTGCACAGACACTGTGCAAAGTCAGGAAAAAAGAGGAGCAGGTCTTGCTAGTTGTACCTTATTGGCCAAACCGGACCTGGTTCCCCGAACTTGTGCTCCTCTCGACAGCCCCTCCCTGGCCTATTCCTCTGAAGGAAGACCTTTTCTCTCAGGGACAGGGCACCGTATGGCACCCGCGTCCAGACCTCTGGAAACTCCATGTTTGGCCTCTGGACGGGACGCGGAGGTTCTAGGTGATCTACCACAGTAAGTCGTAGACACCATCACTTCTGTGAGAGCACCCTCTACGAGGCATGCTTACACCCTGAAGTGGAACCTGTTCGTTGAGTGGTGTTCTTCTCACCGAGAAGACCCCAGAAGGTGTTTGATCGGTTCCCCGTTTCTTTCCTGCAAGATGGGTTGGAGTGAGGGTTGTCTCCCTCCACCCTCAAAGTGTATTGCCTCTATTGCCGCACATCACGATGCAGTGGATAGGCAATCTGTGGGAAACATGACCTGATCTTCAGGTTACTGAGGGGAGAGGAGACTGAATTTGCCTTGTGCCCCGTCTAAACCCTCTTGGGACTTATCTCTGACCGCACTGCAGAGACCTCCCTTTGAGCTCAGAAATTACAACAAGAGTCACTCGGTCGACTGTTTGGGGCGAGTGTAGGATTCCTCAGTGTAAAACAGCCCTCGGCAGCTCAGTTTTCTCATGTGTGGCCATCAGACAATGGAATAAGTTGCCAACAGAGTTGACCACATGTGTAAATTTGAACATTTTTGCACATCGGGCCAAGAAATGGCTACTTTCAAAACAAACATGTTTACATAATGTATTGTAATTGTTGTGTATGTGAGAGTCTATTATTAATGTTCTTTTTTTCCTTCTTCTTTTTAAATGTATTATGAATATGTGTATTTGTTGACATCAGCCTGCCCAGGGACTACAGGTGGAAACTAGCAGAAGTGCTGTAAACTGGTAAAATGCATCTCTCCTTTCTAAGGTTAATGTATATTTTTGCATTGTCCCTGTCCAAAAAAAAAAAAGAAGAAAGGAGAAAAAGAATGGAGAAAAAAACCTTAAGATAACCCAGGCTCAGTCGGGGGGCTAGTTCTCATCTGGCCAATGAACGAACAGTGTATGATTATGATTCAGGCAGCATTATAAGTCAGAAGTCAGATTGGTTTGGAACAATCAGAATATTATCCAGTTCCATCTGATTGAAGATCGGAGTAACGCTGGTGTGGAGATGAATTTGTTGAGGATCAATGTGAGGCCTTTACAGGGGAGAGTCTAATTGATACTGTAAGCCCGTCTAGATCGGCCCAATGGAGGCATCCGATAGAACGGGTGAAGGTCTCTAGCAGCGCATTTGATTATTCTTTTCAACTCTTTACTTATATTTTACCCGGTCATATTAGGAAGCTATGTCGCTCTGAGGTCCTCACGCTTTCTGCTTAAAGCGGGTCTCACAATCACAAGCCCGTCAGTTTTGGTCATCAAACAGAGGTAAATGCTATATACCTGGGATTGGTCGCATTCAAGCTTACACAATCAAATATACTTTGGTATAGCCCCCGTGATTGCATACACTTGAAATTAAAGTAACGTTTATTTCAGTAGAGGTATGGCCACTATTAGATACGAGCTGACCAACATTACTCCTCTTATAATAGCTTTGGATTGGCCATGCCGTGGTTTCCCATGTACACTTATATAAAGTAACATTAAATTAAAACAGAGGTAAGACAAACCCATATTTAGATTGGTCAAGCTGCATTTTTGCTGTTCTAAACAGAAATTCACTTCTTGTCTTTGCAAACCACGTACACTTGAATTAGAGCCAAATATTAGTCGTCACTAATCTGACGTAAAACTTGCGATAACATACAAATCCGTTTAATCTACTCGGAAAACAATTCAAGTCAGTCGGAATAAAATCAAATATAACAAATTATGATGTCAGGTAAATGTATCATGCCAATTTAATAATCTGTGCAAAGATAGTCAATACAATAACATCAAATGCTCAGAGATAAAGAGTAAAAGATTTACTGTTGATTAAACCCGACATTTTGAAGTCTTTGAGATCCTTCAACATTATGGGCTGATCTGAGTTACAGAATCGCCCTGAGCCTCTTGTTGCATTTCTTTATATAGACAGAAACTTCGTTCACATGGAAACATTTGCTAACAATGTGAATTTTTATTCAGAGTTTACACCTTTTGAGAGCAGAATCCCATTTGCCTATAAGACACACCCTCCGCTATGTGCCAGTTATCTCTAAACTCTCAAGAACTTTATTACCTTTTGGTTTACTTCTTCGGGGATGAGACATTTGTACCAGTCGCAGAGACATTGCAAATGATACCAAACACGTATAATATTGTATGATAAAAATTCACATTAAATCATATAGATTTTTGGGTGAATTTTGGTGATCTCAGCATGAGAGAGAAATGAGTGGGGGAAGAAGGAAAGAGATTTATTCTGAGGTGAGACTTGATGCTAACTTCACAAGAGAGAGTTCAAATGTTAATTTCTTTTGTTTTCTCAGAGAGTTGCCCTCTCTTCCAGCTCTTCCAATTTTTTCAGTCTTACAATATGATCTCTGCTGACACTTCAGGGATGCGTTGTGGTCGTGTGTAGGCGCAGGTCCTCTATCTGCTCTGGATACGGCCAGATCCGTCTGACTACATCATGTGTTGTGGTCGTGTCTAGGTGCAGGTCCTCCATCTGATCTGTATACAGCCCGGATCCGGCTGATTACTGTAAACCTCTGAATAAGCAGAAAGACTAATATTAGCGTAGATCCCATTCTTCTTATGATGTAATGAGTACATCGGGTGTTATATATAAACTGTGAAAATTATTAATATCATAAACTGCACAAGCACAAACATATGAATATTTATATATATAGTATACACCCTGTAGGGTCCTCGATTGCTTTGCAAAGCATTCCAACAGCAGTTTTGTTGATAAATATTTGTTGTGTTTAATTTGAATAGCCATTAACAGCAGAGGCTTTGTAAAGTGTTTTCTCCTCCTTTGTAAGAGTTGATAAGCCTACTGTCATGATTCTGCCATCATGTCCGTCTTGTTGTCTCGTCTTGCAACCCCGCCCCCTTGTTGTCCTTGTTAAGTCATGATTGCCTTGTTAGCGTCACCTGTTCCCATCGTTAGTTTTTTATGCTGAATGTTGTCGATTCTGTCTATGTTGCTATACCTTGCCATTTCTTACCCGTGAGTACTTAGTGTAGAGTCTTGTCTTTGTGAATGTTTATTTGAAGAAATGTCAGTTTATTGTACAGTCATCGTCTAGTCTAGTCTGCCATCCATTCCTTGTCTTAGTCGTGTTTTGCCCCCTCGTGGGTTTTGTTTTCCTGTATTGTTCTAATAAACCCCCTGTTCGTTGCACTCTGTCTGTTTTGGGTTCATCTCCTTGCACAATCATGACAGAATGAACCGACCAAAGAAGAACCCAGCAGACCGTTTGTCCTTCTCTGCCAAGCATCGTCTGGACCCCCTTGAAGAAGTCTGGTTGTCTTTCCCCCTCAACAAGAAGAGTGTCAGCCTTCCATACTCACCCGAGGGTGAGTGGATCTTGTCAAACTTCTCACGGCTGTATGTCCACTTCTCCCGGGAGGAGTCTGGGGCGGCATCCTCGGGGTCTTCACCTTCTGCATGTCTTCCTGTCATCCCGGAGGGTCGTATGATAGGCGTTGCGACGCTTGGGGACCAGGCTGGTTCCTCCACGACTCCAGAAGCGTCTTCCACACCCACTGACCTCCGTGGTAAACAAGGGAGACGGGTTTCGTGGGATTCCCCTTCGGAATCATCTTCATCTGAGCTTACCCAACCAGAGATGGTCTTCCCAGTTCCTGTTTTGTCTTCCGCTGAGCCCGTCCAGCTAATCACGGGTCCTGCTGTGACCATTGCTTCCCGACCTAGGAGAAAGAGGAGGACGAGGGGAGCCTCCCATCCTTCGTCAAGCGCTGTTCCAGAGCCCACTGCTGCAAGCGCCGCTACGGAGCCCGCTACTGCAAGCACGGCTCCGCAGCCTGCTGCTGCAAGCGCTGCTCCGCAGCCTGCTGCTGCAAGCGCTGCTCCGGAGCCCGCTGCTGCAAGCGCCGCTCCGTAGCCCGCTGCTCCAAGCGCCGCTCCGTAGACCGCTGCTGCAAGCGCCGCTCCGCAGCCTGCTGCTGCAAGCGCTGCTCCGGAGCCCGCTGCTGCAAGCGCCGCTCCGTAGCCCGCTGCTCCAAGCGCCGCTCCGTAGACCGCTGCTGCAAGCGCCGCTCCGGAGCCCGCTGCTGAAAGCGCCGCTCCGGAGCACGCTGCTGAAAGCGCCGCTCCGGAGCCCGCTGCTGGTTGCCCGGTTACTGAATCTGCCTCTGTGAGAGCTGCGGCCGATCAAGCTGCAGAAGCAGTCCTGCAAGCGGTGTCTGCTCGTAAGCGGATGCCTATCATTGTTGCTACCGAGACTCTAGCAGACTAACTTGCCAAACTTATCAAGATCCTCGATGTGCCCGTCATGTCTTGTCCCGAGCCCACTGTGTCTGTGAGCTCTATTCCCAAGCCTAGCACTGTGAGCGCCGCACCCGATCCTGTCCCTGTGAGCGCCGCACCCAAGCCTGTCACTGGGAGCGTTGCACCCAAGCCTGCCACGGAGAGCACTGCACCCAGTCCTGCCCCTTCGCCTGCTATGTCCCCCGTCAGGAGTCCCGTTTCCTCATCCTCTGTGTCCTCCGTGTCTGAATCTGTTGCTGCTACCACTGAAGCAGTATCCCAGTCTGTTTTCCCGTTCGCCCCTGTCTCCACTAATTCCCGGACTGTTTCCCCGTTCGTCCCTGTCTCCACCAGCCCCCGGACTGTTTCCCCGTTTGTCCCTGTTTCCACTAGTCCCCGGACTGTTTCCCCGTTTGTCCCTGTCACCACTAGTTCTCGGACTGTTTTCCCTGTCTCCACTAAGCCCTGGACTGTTTCCCCCAAGACCTCTCCTCGTGTGTCTCCGTCTAAGCCTGCCCAGAGTCCTCGTCCTCAGCCCTCATCCCGTGGACCTAAGACCCCAGCACACCCATCCACCCTGGACCACCCCCCATGAACTCTGTTATTCCTCCACCTCCCCTGCCATGTTTGATGTTTTTATTGTTCCACCCTAACCCTGTTATTGTTTATTCATGTATGCCGTTATTAGTGTTTTCCATGTTTTGTTGGTTTTTGTCTATGTCTCGTTCCGTCTTGTCTTGTGCTTAGTGTCCCTTTGAGCGTCTGGAAGCCGCTCCTTAAGCGGGGGGTTCTGTCATGATTTACATTTACATTTAGCAGACGCTTTTATCCAAAGCGACTTACATTTGAGGATTAAACCAAGCGAGTCATCATGGAGAGGCAAAAACAACGCAAGAAGTGCTCAGAATACAAAGTTCAAACATTGCTCAGAGTAGCATAAACCAGACAAGCGAAGATTTCAAGAAAAAGGTTTTTTTTTCTTTTTTTTTTTCTATGTTAAGTACTCACGGAAGAGATGAGTTTTCAGTTGTCTTTTGAATGCTGTCAGGGATTCTGCATTACGGACGAGGGTGGGTAGGTCATTCCACCAGCATGGAACCGTGAATGAGAATGTTCTGGACAGTGATTTTGTGCCTCGCTGTGAAGGCACCACAAGCCGTCGCTACTTGGCCGATCGTAGGCTTCTGGTAGGGATGTAGACCCGTAGGAGCGAGTGAAAGTAGGAGGGAGCTGAGCCGGTGGACAATCTGTAAGCAAGTGTCAGCGCCTTGAACTTGATTCGAGCAGCGATTGGTAGCCATTGCAGGGAGATGAACAGCGGACTGACGTGGGCTCTTTTGGGCTCGTTGAAGACAGGACAAGCAGCAGCATTCTGGATCATTTGTAAGGGTTTAGTTGCACATGATGGAAGACCAGCTAGAAGAGCATTGCAGTAATCAAGCCTAGAAATAACCAGGGCCTGGACAAGAAGTTGTGTTGCATGCTCAGTTAGGAAAGGCCTGATTTTCCTGATGTTGTGCATTGCAAACCTGCATGATCGAGCTGTCTTTGAAATGTGGTCTGTGAAGGTTAGCTGGTCATCAAAGATTACTCCAAGATTTCTGACTGACCTTGATGGGGTGATTGAGGATGAGTCTAGCTGGGTAGTGAAGTCGTGCTGTAGAGACGGATTGGCAGGGAGGACGAGAAGCTCAGTCTTTGCCAGATTGAGCTGCAGGTGATGTTCCTTCATCCATGCCGAGATGTCCGCCAGACAGATAGAGATACGTGCAGCTACTGTGGGATCGTCTGGTTGAAATGAGAGGTAGAGCTGGGTGTCATCAGCATAGCAGTGGTAAGAGAAACCATGTGCCTGTATGATGGGTCCCAGTGATGTGGTATGAATGGAGAAGAGGAGGGGTCCAAGGACTGACCCCTGGGGAACCCCTGTGGTCAGTCGATGTGCTTTGGATACCTCGCCTCTCCATGCGACCCTGAATGACCTACCAGTGAGATAGGACTCAAACTAGTGGAGGGAAGTTCCAGTGATGCCCAGTGATGAGAGGGTGGACAGAAGGATCTGATGATTCACAGTGTCGAAGGCAGCAGAAAGATCCAGCAGAATGAGAACTGAAGATTTGGAAGCAGCTTTAGCGATCCGCAGGGCTTTTGTGACTGAAAGTAATGCGGTCTCGGTCGAATGCCCTTTCTTGAAGCCAGATTGGTTAACATCCAGCTTGTTGTTCAGAGACAGGAAAGATGATACTTGGTTGAAAGCAACTCGTTCAAGTGTTTTTGCAATGAATGGCAGGAGAGAGACAGGACTGTAATTCTCTAGAAGTGATGTGTTTAATATTGTTTTTTTAAGCAGTGGGGTTACCCGAGCCTGCTTAAATGCTGTAGGAAAAATGCCAGTATTGAGGGATGAGTTGATGATGTGTGTGAGTGCTGGTAGAAGTGTGGGAGTGATGGCTTGAAGAAGATGTGAGGGGATGGGGTCTAGAGGGCAGGTGGTAGGATGACTGGAGAGAAGTTTAGATACTTCTTGCTCGGTTAGTGGAGAGAAGGAGGAGAGAAGGTTATTGGCTGTGGGAGAGGTTCTCCTAGGTTCCTGTGTGTGTGGAGGAGAGAACTGACTGCTAATGGTTGTTGTTTTGTTAGTGAAGAAGTTAGCAAAATCATCAGCAGTTAGCGAGGAGGAGGGTGGTGGTGGAGGTGGACAGAGGAGAGAGTTGAATGTCTTGAAAAGTGTTCGTGTGTTAGAGGCGGTGTTGATCTTGTTGTGGAAATATGAAGATTTTGCGGCGTGAACATCAGCAGAAAAGGAAGAGAGCAGAGATTGGTACATACTCAGGTCAGATGTATCTTTTGATTTGCGCCATTTCCTCTCCATTGCCCTGAGTTTAGTACGGTGTTCACGAAGAACCGCAGATAACCAGGGGTTAGAGGGGGTAGCGCGTGCTGGCTTGGAGGAGAGAGGGCAGATAGTGTCTAAAGAAGAAGTTAAAGTGGAGCATAAATTATCCGTTGCGGTATTCACATCTAGAGATGAGAATTGTGAGGGTGAGGGAAGAGAATTCTGCCATCATGTCCTTGTATTCTTCTAGAATTGTGGCAGGATCATGACAGACCCATGTTTTATGTACAAGCGCATGGTCTGTTGGACCATGTGCTTGTGTTGTCTCGTCTTGCAACCCCGCCCCCTTGTTATCCTTGTTTAGTCATGATTGCCTTGTTAGCATCACCTGTTCCCCTCGTTAGTTTCTTGGTATTTAGTCCCCTTGTGTTTGCTGTCTTGTGTCGGTTCATTGCCTAATTTATGCTGAATGTTGTCGAATCTGTCTATGTTCCTATACCTTGCCATTTCTTACCCGTGAGTACTTCGTGTAGAGTCTTGTCTTTGTGAATGTTTATTTGAAGAATTGTCAGTTTATTGTATAGTCATTGTATAGTCTGCCATCCATTCCTTGTCCTAGTCGTGTTTTGCCCCCTCGTGGGTTTTGTTTTCCTGTTTTGTTCTAATAAACCCCCTGTTAGTTGCACTCTGTCTGTTTTGGGTTCATCTCCTTGCACAATTATGACACCTACTTATTTTGCTTTCCTAACTAGCAAGATGAAATAGTTAATTGCGTTTTATTTTTTGCAATCAAGCATGATTTTTTTCCCCTGCTGTCCGTGACCCCATTGGAATGAAAGTGTTTAATGTTTGTATAGATGTTATTTAAAATGTTTTTTTGTGCTTTACCGAAGGATTATATCTCTGCCAGCTGATGGACATAAATCTATTGGAGACTCACTCCATATGCAGCCATCAAGATAATTGGCAGCTGTGACTGAGCATTAACAGAACATGATGCCATTTGAATGATTCTGCTCAATCTTATTCGTTTCTGACTTAAATCTGCTATTACAGCTGGAGATAAACCAACAAGTGAAAGGGACTCTTAGAAGATGATAGAAGAAAGTCTGAGATGGCAAGTTGTTGCAATTTTGATGATATATCATTTTCTTTTTGTTTATCCACCAAACCCACCCTGGATGATTAAACCAAGCAAACAGACAGAGTGTTAGTTTAAATGGTTGTCATTCATAGGGAGGAACGTGAGTGGAGGGTGTTTTACCTGTCGCGATCCATTCTAAGTGGCCAGTGTTACAGCAGCATGGACACTTTAATAATAGTCTGACGTTTGAATAAAATGGATATTTAAAGACCTTTCTAAAGGACAAGAGAGAATTCAATTTGAATGGTTCAGCATGACAGAACTGCAGTCAGTGCATATGGAAACATGCTGATGCATTCATATAGATGGAAATTAGGAAACTGAGAGCATCTCTTGTGTAATCAAACATAAATCTGCTGCCTCTGTTTCTCTGTGCCTGTTATATTCTGTGACAGAGTTTTATTAGGTAAGATGGCATTCTAAGCCACATAATCATGGCCATGACTGTCAAATAAACAAGCTGAGATGCAAACTTAGACTTTTTATGTTATAAAAAATGGCTCTCTAGGAGCAGGGACAGTTCACCCAAAAATGAAAATTTTGTAATCACCCTTATGTCGTGCAAAACCCATTTTAACATTTATATTTTGTCATGTTGTCCCTTATTGTCTTCATTTACTCAAAAAAGTGGATTTTTTTTTCCTTTTCTTTTTTCGGAATGACATTAAGTCCTTAAAAATAGGACTGGCGTTCTACTTATATTTTTGAATTACACAAACACATTGAATTTTTTGCGTTTTATGATTAAAGGAAATGTCTGTAAACCTAACAGAAAAATTACCAGTACCTTTTCCATTTTTGTAGTGATTTGTTGTTGATCATCAGAGGTTTTTTTGTGACTTATTCCTTTAAGAATACAAATGGATTGTACAAACTCACCGTTCTTTGTGCATTAAATTGATCTGTCAGGGCTCTCCAATGCTCTTTGTTCCTCAAAGAACACAGCTAACCCATGATGTAATTGAGTAGGACATGACCACGTTTCTCCCGCACTAAAATCAATGACATGATCAGGACAGAGGTTGATAGAAAGCCAGCCAGTTCTGTTTACTTGTTTAACTGTGAATAAAAAATCGTTATTTCCTCTTTGCTTACCAAGCAAGTTTGAGAGAACGGTCTAATAAAATAAAAGGTGACCTCTGTGCCCAAGGATTCAAGTAATGTGGTTCATGTACAGACCGAAGCTAGCAATTCAAATAAACCTTAATTAGATTCTCAGAACTCCTTTGATCTACAGAGGAGATCAAAAGTAGAAAACAACCTACAGTTTACTAAATTTCAAGGTCACTGCTAGTCAGTAATTGAGTTATCCTAACAGTATTTAAGTAAATGTAATTAATTACTGTACTTGGGTAGCCTATATTTTTGGCTATTGTAGTTTTACTAAGTTTCAAAGATATTTGCAACTTTTACTCTCTACTTAACTATATTTTTGAATAAGTATATTTGGTCTTTATAACAAACATTTGTGAATTAACACTTAACATTTTTACTCAAGTCGTTTTGGAATTAGTCATTTTTCGCTGTAAGGTATCTGTACTTTACTCAAGTATGGTTAACAGGGGTTAGATTAAGCCAGGATTAGGCCTTAGTTCAAGTAAGGCATTTAAGTAGTTTTAATAAACATTAATTGTGACTTGGCTTAACCTGTGAAACTGGGAATGTATATTCATTTTGAGAAATACTGAATCTGTTTTTGTGTAGGTGAGATGAATAAATGAACTATAACCATCATGTTTACACAGCACACACAAAGCCTAACACAGATAGTTTTTTGTAAATTTAAAATTAATTTCTTACTTTACCAGTTACTTTAAAAAAGCAATCTGATTATGCAACTCACAATACTTGTAATGCGTTTCCCCCAACACTGGTCACTGGTGCAAATGGAAACAGAGCATACAGTAGCTGTCTGTGATGGCAGCATGTCATTGCATTTCTCTATAGCCTGTATACACAGTGCACAACTCATGTGTACCACTGTATTTTCATAGCCAGGAGCTTTGGGGCTTTTAGAAGCGACTATGAAGTGAACCCTGAGGACATTCCTCTGCCCTACTCATAGATGTCATCGTAATAGAATTAACAAGGCACACACACACACACACACACACACACACACACACACACACACACGCACGCACGCACGCACGCACGCACGCACGCACGCACGCACGCACGCACGCACGCACGCACGCACGCACGCACACACACACACACACACACACACACACACACACACACACACACACACACACACACACACACACACACACACACACCTCAGGGTATGTATGATTGAAATAGTTTGTGTTGGTCTTAACAACAGCTCTACCTTCAGGGACTCAGAAGAAAGCTTCAAGGACAATTCATCCTTTAATTACATCCCTGAGATCTGAAATCTCCAAATGGACTAATATTGATTCAGTGGAAATTATGCAATAATGTGCTGATACTGAGACAAGTGACCACTGATAAGGAATAAAATTATATTTTTGATGTTTGCTATGTTATGGTTGAGTATATAAACCAACATTTTATAAAAACATGTAGGCCTAAAGTTAATTTTTGTTTTACATAAAATAAATAAATAATTTATTAGTACATATATATAATTATTTTATTTTTTTAAATGTAAAACAAAAATTTACTGAAAAATTAACAAATATAAAGTAAAGCCTATTTTTGTATAACTTGTGACATTATTCTCAGGACAATTACAATTTTACACTACCGTAATTACTGACATGCTTACATTACCATAATTGCACTTACATAAACCTCAATAGACCTACTACAGTAATAAGATTAATGATATTTTGGAGGGAAATTGTGGATAATTGTCATGAAAAAATGTCCATCAATAAGCTTATTATTTGTTTGATGAAATTTCTAAACCATAGTCACCAAATGCAATTGCAAAAATTGGTTGGCCAGACAGAGCCCCACCCACATTAACACCATTGGTTGAGCCATTTTAATTTGTGATCGTCAATTGAAAAACAATATTGAGTGTTCTCATTAACATGAAACATAACAAAGATTACCATTAAGACAATAGATATTTTTTTCTTTCAAATTTGGAGTTCTTTTCATGCTTCATGAAATTCACACAAAATGGGTTATATAAATGTTTTATATTAAAGTCGTATATTCTTTAACATCAGGTTTGTTGAAAATTCTGTAAGAAAACTGACCTTCTTACTCTGTTTATAAATCCCTGGCTGAGATACCTTTATTTAATCTGCATTCATCCTGCTATCTTAATGTTAAACGAGGCCAAGTTTGAGAGTAAAGGGAGGACCGACTGTCACGGGGCCGTCTTGTAAATGTGACACATCCCTGATTCATATCTGTTCATGTCAGCTTCCAGAACATCCAGCAGAAAGAACTCTCAATGTTACTGTGCGGGCGAAAACAGAGATGTGTGTTGATCGCTTCAAGGCAAAGCGCTGAGATGAGAGAAAAAAAATGAAGTCAGTGAGAAAGAAAAGCATCTTCTAGGTCATGTAGTGACCTCACTTTCAGCAATGACTAAAGCCAGGAGAGAGCTGAGAGTAAAATAAATGATTTTGCACATATAAATCTGTGCAATGCTTTCCCTGAAATGGTTGATGTGGTTGATACTTTTTTGCAATTGTGTGATCGAATAGTCCAATAAATTCAAAGATAATACTGAGCCAGTGTTTTTGAACGAATCATTTGAATGAATGATCTAATGACTTATTCACAAAGGCAGAGTGCTTCTCAATTGAAAGGATGCTTCCTAGTAAAGCTGCATATCTCGGCTGCCATGTCATCATGCCCCGTCAAAGGGCGAAAAAATTTAAAGGATTATTTGAAGGCAGCCTTTGTTTCGTGTTCTTTATTCAGCCTGTTTTGAAGGATACATCAAGTGTATCCTTTGCGTCCTCCTTTTACCCACAATCATTTGAACGCATTCCAATTCACAAAAAGGAATTAGCAGAAAATGAATCAGCACTGATCTGGTTTAATTTTGTTATATATATATATATATATATATATATATATATATATATATATATATATATATATATATACATTTTTTTTAAATTAATATCCTTGCAATTAAGCACATTTTCCCTTAAATTTGGCCCTAATACATAAGCTTCTTTATTCTAAATTAGGGGTGAAATATGACCCACGCATTAATTGTGACATTCACATACACCTGCTACAAATAATTAATTTGTAATAAAACACCTGTTTTATACGCTCAATATATTTATATTCATTAAAATATTCTGTGTATAATGTATAATTATTTCAGACTGTTTACAATCTCTCAGAGGAAGGGGAGGAAAACCTCTTTATGTACATTTGTTGCTACACATCTTTGACCTCACTATGTTGCCCTCAATCTGGAAGAAATGAAATTTTCAATTTCTCAAGAAGCCCTCAGGCTTTGTGTATTGCTGTCTGTTTTGCTCTCAACTGTTGTGGAAGATTATATTTTGATGTGTGTCTCTCTCTGTATTGAAGACTACCTACTATGTCTCAGTCAAATTTGAACCCCTCATGTGGGTGCTTGAAATAGCCCAGAGTTTGATCATGGAGCAGCTATACCTTCTCAGATATCTCTACATCTGATCCTGCAATGCAGTTACATTCAGATAAGGTTGCCCTGACATTTATGAGAGACTGCTAATTCTTTAAGTGATTTCTCAGTTGAATGAAACTAAAATTCGAAACAGATATAAAATGACACTGGTCATGTTTGACTGAGCATATTTCAGATTTTAAAGTTCAGTTGTTCAATGTGAAGTTGTCGTTTACCAAAGAGAACTCGCCTTCCGTGTGTGTGTGTAGGCTATAGGCTAAATTGACAGGTAACTAAGTAAAATAATACTTAAAATAACTGAAACTTAGCAGCAAAGTGCACAGCATTATAATGGCAAGAAATTGCAAGAAACGTCTTATGTCTTTGCGACAGACAAATAAATAAATAAAAAGATTCAACAAGACCAGTGTGTGTGTGGCCCGATCATAGGCTGTAAAAAAATAGGGCCCGATTCATGAACAGTCGACTCTTTCCACCACCGGTTCTTTTTAATACAAACATACATCGTGACCAGTGTATTCTAATTCCCCAACTAATGACAATGGGAGTCGATTTTTTTTTTAAAGAATTGCTAAAAAAAAACTAAAACGAGTTACTGTGTGTGTATTCGTTCAGAGTGGTTACTGAATCAACAAGTCTTGCTTACTGAACTGCAAGACAAATTATTATTTTACAGTCATTTACAAATCAAAATGAAGTAGTGTCAATATCATTAATAGCCTATATCACATGTTCAACATAGTTATGTAATGATTGCATAATCCTGTATGCCTCAGGGTAATTATAGTTAGCTAAAACCAAAACCTTTTCATACTTGAAATAAAACAACTTTTACTGAAATAAAATGTAAAAAAAAAAAAATTTCAGCTAGTTTCAGCATTTCTCATTCATGTAGTTTAACTTATGTAAAATAACTAAAACTAAGTGAAATATAAAATATTTAGACAAACACAAAAATGACAAACTACAAAAATCACTAAACCCATAACTAAAATAAAAAATAGAATGTATACAATATCTCAATGGTACCAAAATAACACTGAGACCTATAGTAGGCAAGGCCAACTAAAGTTATATTCCATATGCTTTTACAAGATGAGCAGCAAAATGTGTTATGTGGATGCAGGAGATGAACCCAAATGCAGACAGTGCGATGAACACAAGGTTTATTGGTAACAAAGAAAACAAAACCCACGAGGGGGCAACATACGAACAGGGCAGGGAAACTTAGACTTACAAGACTAGACGAAAACAAACAATTCTACTAATAAAATGTTCACAACGACACGACCTTCCACAAAGTACTCACAGGTAAGATAAGCACGGAGAATGACACATTGTACCGACACAGGACAGCAAACACAAGGGGATTAAATAGGGAACACTAATGACGAGGACAGCTGAAACTGACTAGACAATAATGACAAGACGAGGATAACAAGGGGGCGCGGTAACGTAACACAAGCACATGGCCCAAGCAAAAGGCCATGTGCTTGTACACAAAACATGGGTCTGTAATGATTCTGCCATAAGACCAGGGAAATCAAAAGACATGATGGCAGAATCATGACAGAACCCCCACCTTAAGGAGCGGCTACCAGACAGACCGTGACATGGATAAAAACCAACAAAACATGGAAAACACAAAACATGGAAAACACTAATAAAGGCATACAAGAAAAAATAATAACAGGGTTGGGATGGAACAATAAAAACATCAAACATGGCAGGGGAGGTGGAGGAATAACAGAGTTCATGGGAGTTGGTCCAGGGTGGATGGGTGTGTTGGGGGTCTTAGGTCCACGGGATGAGGGCGGGGAACGAAGAATCCGGGCAGGCTTGGGAGGAGACACACAAGGACGAGACTTGGGCAAAACAGTCCGGGGTTTCGTGACAGGGGGAACAGTCCGGGGACTAGTGGCGACAGGGACGAACGGGGAAACAGTCCGGGGATGAAACATGACAGAGGAAACAAACGGATGACCGGAGACAGCGGGGACTGCCGCAGCAGGTAGTGGAATGGAGACAAGGGGATTATCAGGTGGTAGGGGGGCGGGAACAAGAACAGAGCTCCCAGAGTTAAACCAAGAATCAACGCTTCAGAACTCCGATTCGGTGACCGCCATAGGCTCTGAAACTGCACCCTCGGCGGCAGGCTCGGGGACTGAGGGCAAGACAGGGACTTCGAGGATCTTGACTAGACACGACAAATAATTGGATAGGGTCCTGGCAGCTATGATGACAGGCATCTCATGTTGTGACGAAACAGACTGCAAAACTGCATCAGCCGCTCGATCGGCCGCGGCTCTCACGGCAGGCTTCACTGCATCAGATCTCGCCCTCTCAACCGCAGGCTCAGGAATCGTGCTTCCAGCAGCAGATTCAGGACATGCGATCACAGATGCCGCCTCAGGAACAGCGGTCACAGCTGCAGACTCAGGAACTGTGCTTAGCGTTGCAGCCTCCGGAACAGCGCTCTCAGCCGCAGACTCTGGAACAACGCTTATAGTTGCAGCCTCAGGAACAGCAGTGGCGGCTGCAGATTCAGGAACAGCGCACAGTCGCAGCTTCATTAACAGCACTCGCGGCAGCAGACTCAGGAGAAGATGGCCACGGGAAACAGAAAGCTCCCTTCTTTTTCCTCTTTGGCCACGGGGCAATGGTCACAGCAGGGCTCGCGATCGGCTGGCCGGGCTCAACGGAAGACGAAACGGGAACAGGGAAGACAACTTCTGGTTTGGAGAGGTCAGATGACGATGACTCCGAGGGGGAATCCCAAGAAACCCGTCTCCCTCGTTTACCACGGAGGTCAGCGGGTGTGGAAGACGCCTCTGGAGTCGAAACGAGGTGAGCCTGGTTCTCTAGCGTGACCACCGCTAATACGCGACCCTCCGGGATCATGGGCAGCGTGCCGGGTGAAGGCGACACGGTGGGAGCCTGCGAATCCGTCCTTGACAAGCAGGCCACCATATCCGGGAACGGGCGGCGAACCAGACTCTCCCATTCAGCCAGAGAAGGCAGAACGTTTAGGCCCGCGATGAGGTAGCGATTTACTAGAGTCTCAGGCAAGAACCGCCTCTCCTCCGCGACCAGGGCGTACTGTCTCAAGGTCCGCTCACCCTGGGAAGGAAACAGAAACTTTCCATTCCTGGAATCAGAAATCGCCTCCTGCCACCAATGTACAAGATCATCAGGCATACTGTCTGCTGGGTTCTGTTGTGGTCAGTTCATTCTGTTATGTGGATGCAGGAGATGAACCCAAATGCAGACAGAATGCGATGAACAAGGTTTATTGGTAACAAACAAGAAAACAAAACCTACGAGGTGGCAAAATACAGACAGGGCAGGGAAACTTAGACTGACAAGACTAGACTATGACTATACGAAAACAAATAATACTACTAATACAATGTTCACAACAACACAACCTTCCACAAAGTACTCACAGGTAAGATAAGCACAGAGAATGACACACATTGTTTGACACAATGAACCAACACAGGACAGCTAACACAAGGGGATTAAATAGGGAACACTAATGACGAGGACAGGTGAAACTGACTAGACAATAATGACAAGACGAGGATAACAAGGGGGCGCGGTAACGTAACGGGACAACACAAGCACATGGCCCAAGCAAAAGGCCATGTGCTTGTACACAAAACATGGGTCTGTCGTGATTCTGCCACAAGACCAGGGAAATCAAAAAACATGATGGCAGAATCATGACAAAATGATTGTCTGTAGTTTTCAGTATCATGCCACACATGCAGTATACACTATATAGGCTGCAAAGAAACATGTTTCTTTTTTTAAACCGAAGCTGAATGTGTCACTGTGGTTTAAACACAAAAACAGATGTCTTGACTTCAGACCCAACCTCTGTGCTTCATTTCAGATTCATTCTCATGTGACCGTGAAACATTGGGTCATACCACTCATCTCTCAGATGAATGGTAAGACAAGAGTTTTTCCCCCTGAAGTTTTATGGGTCAAAGTTGTGATGCAAATAAGTGGAATGTCTTATTGATTTAAGTCTGGCTTTTCAAGGTAGACTGGCTTTGTTAGATTCGAGAGCAGGAATTCATTCATCACACACTTAATGGGCAACATCAGAGAAGGCTACTTCTTTTTCTCAGGTGCAAGGCTGTCCTTCAGGGTGCGTGCGCATGACTTTGAGCGTGTCTGTCATTTCCTATAGCCCAGATATCATTGTCGTGTGTGTCAGACTCCCTGCTGGTAATGGCTTTGTGTGGGTATAATAAAAGAACTTCTCATACCAGACTGCACTTCAGATGCTCAGCCGATATTTATTCACATATGAGTAATGCGAAATGCTGTTGCTTTGTACATGCAAAGTATAATTAAGGTGTCAAAGGGTGAAGGACAAAGTCATAATAATCTATAAAATAACAGTTCTCAGAAACAGTGGTGGAATTAATAGCACAGAATCAAACCTGACCTCAGCTCATGCACATGAAAAGTCTTCATTGTGCAATCTTTTACATGTCATCTATCAGCCAATGAACTCACATACCCACTCCATCTCTGATATTTCACGAGTTCACACGTACATGAAATCTAAAGTTGTATTTATGCGTATTTGGCTTGCTGTCCGGGGGAGGGCTCCGAGCTCGGAATTTTGCCCGAACCCAGAGTACTATACTGGGGTAGACCCAGCCGAGTGTGAGGTAATGGGGTGGTGGAGGGATGCTGAGACACTTGTCGTGAGACAGGAGGTGAGGAAAAGCTTTATTTATACCGGCTTCCTCTTGAGCTGATTGGTTGATTACCTGAACGTGGCAAATTTGGGCCTTCAGCAATGGCTAACAGCAGTGCATTTCTAAACAAAACCTGCCCAGAAACACATAGCTATCTTAGATTTAATTCAACTTAAATGGATTTATTTGAAAAATAAATGGTGGTTAAATAGGTCCGGCACGATAGCCCTTTCGCTACCTTTAAGTTTATCGGCAGATCTCAAATTCTTTACTGGCTGGTGTACAATAACAAGATGTGATAGATATGACAGGGCTAGACCAGTTAAAACTTTAAAAATGAATAGTAGGGCCTTACCATCTAATCTGGCCAGACCTATGTGGGTTTTTTAGGAGATAAGCAATGATATTCGCTTCACCTGTGTCTAGTCATAATGTTTTGGCTCGTCATTGTATATATATTATCACAATTATTCAAAATATAATCCATTTAATATAATCCATTTAATATGTAAGATATTAAATATCAACGAGAAAGGGAATAAAAATAAGAATAAAAACACGTTTTATTTTACATTTGGCTGTGGACTCGCCAATTTTTTTTTAGGCCCATCAAAGCAGCAAATTTTGTCTATGCCCTTGGTCCAGTTTCCTGTGAATTTACCAGGTGTAATCCAGATTCCTGTAAATCTGTCCTGATTGGTACCACTGGCTCACACAATCTCCTGAACCCATCTATCATTCCTAGCTGAAAGTGCAGATTTGTCACTCAGCACATAATAGCAGCTTCTGATACCACTGCAAAAAGCCTGTGTTTTTTAGGCAGTGTTTTCTAACAGATGCTTTGCATCTGATGCAGGCGGAGACACACTTCTGTTTTAAAGATTCTGCAATTATGTTTTTGTCAGGGTGAACCACCTCAGAAACAATGCCGGGTGAAGAATATTACTTTCAGATTGATTTTATTCAACAGAGTGTATAATGTAATGCATAATGGCAAACAACTTAGCAGAAGTAAGGCTGCGTAATAGTATTTCTGAAGACAACAGACTTGTGCTGTTTTTCAATTATTTTAATAGTTTTACTTCTCAACATATGGACTGAATACAGATTATGGACATGACTTCATTTCTAAGATGTTTTGTAACTGCATTTCTGCCACAGCAAAGTTACAAGCAACTGCAGAGAGTATCAAGTCCGATATTAATGACATTCATGAAATTCACTCTCAGTTAAATGAAATTAGTATGTTCTGATTTGACTGTTAAATGTTAAATCACTTATTGGGTTCCATCTGAATGAATCTTACTCATGTGAAATGAATTGTTGTGCCTAAAGCTTTAGGCCTGTAATTTGATGCAGACACTAATAGAAGGCCGGGATTGATCTACATAATTTTGCAATCAAATCATAAGACGAGCGTGTGTGTGTGTGTGTGTGTGTGTGTGTGTGTGTGTGTGTAAGGGTGTGATAGTGAGAGTAGTGGCAATCAAGGCTTCTCTCTGTGACGTTCACTGTGTTACCCGCAAAACTGCTCATAAGTGGAGAATGTCATGTACATTATACATAGCAGCAACGATTTGTCACACAAATAGCACTTCTCGAGTACAGTACACGTAAAGTCTCTACTCACAATTGATTCCAATATAGCTTTTTCCTCCAATAGGAAAGAAAAATTATAGATGAGAACTTAGCAATGAGGTCAAACAGAGGGCAAATACAGATTTAGTTCAAATACTTCTTTTCAAAAAGTCTGTCATCAAAAGTCAGATATTCCAGTCATCAAATTCTCCTGAGACCAAAGTATCTGAGGAATGATAGTTATTTATTTTATAGCTCTATATTCTTACTGTATGCCAACAAGTAGCTCGTTAGTGCCAATTTTTATTTCTCGTGAGGAATTTAGGAGAAACAAAGTTGATACTTACATGAAACATAAATGAAAACTCAATTAAGTCTCCAATAAAAGCAAAAAAACTAAAATCCACTAGGTTGTTGTCTAGTGTTTTCATGACATAAATGGGCAAGAAAAAGGACCAAATTTGAACATTATGTTCATGCATCCGTTGGTAAATTCATCTGTGGTCCTTTTGAGTGGTATCCAACCAAAAGTCTAAAAAAAAAAAGATAAATTAATATGAAAGCCTATATTGAAATATGATTGTGTCCGTCTCAGGGCAAAAGAGAGAGATGGAAACAGAAATACATTCGCTCTTGATTGTTCTCGTAATTAGAGGTCAGGGTCGATGATGCAATCATCTATCCCTATGGCAATGTTAGTCAGAGCGTTTGTATTATATGATATATAATTAAATAAAATAAAAAATAATTATTAGAGAGAGGAAGGATTTTGGACTTCAGTGACTGGCCAGGACTGATCATGGCTTCGATTCTGCATGGTGTTAAAGGCCTTTTTCAGACCCCACATATCCCAGATTTCACGCAACTGTTGCTTCATTTTCAGATATTAAAGCCAGCATGTATTCCCCTCACGAAAAATTATTCCAGCAGATGGTGCACATCTAATTACATTTTATGATTTATGTGATCATTTGCAAAGCATCCTGGGAGAGAATACAGGGAGTACTGAATCAATACTTCTCATTCTGGAGTGAGAAATTAATAAAAGTACTGACTCTCTCTCACATCTCTTCTGAGATAAATCTGTGCCACTCTCAAGACCAGGGGGAAATTCACCTCCTTTAATCATCATTTGTGTGCTTTCAGGGGTAAAACTGTAACAAATTAACCAATATTTACATAGGACAAAGCGAACGCTTTCTCACCTAGAATTTCATCTGCAATCTGGCTTCATTTTGTCGACTTCATTTCAATTCTTGATCACATTCAGTCATTTCCTGTTTTTCAGAACCACTAATCAGGCGCAAATTAAAAACTGCTTTTGGCGAATGAGACAGCTGTGAGTGAAATACATAATGAACGGAAAGTACTGACAAACTTGAGCATGTATTATACTTGAGCATAAGACAGGGCTTATAGACTAAGCCAGGTGGTTAGTTCAATTATGGCATTTAAGTAGTTTTTATAAACGTGCCTTAGAAAAAAGAAAATAATATTGGTGTGCATCTTGCGACATTTTAATGTATGTCAGTGCAAGTTGTTTTTAGTTAAAACAGCTCAAACAAACATGCATTTTAGTCTGGGACTAGGTTTAAGCCTTTTCTGTGAAACCGGGGACATGAGTGCAACTTGCCCACGCAAACTACGGATCGCGCTATGTTTGAAAGCGAGAGGTGTATCGCGTTGCAGAGAGTTACAAAGTCCTCCTGGATGAGTTTAGCAATAGTAGTACTGTTTAAAGCCTGTTCACACATATACATTTAACTATAAAGACAAGTAGACAAGTATTAGGGAGTTAGCATCCACACCATTGCACCAGAATTTTCTTTTTATAAGCAGGCGCTGAATTTAGGTCATCTACCACTTTAAATGCTCGAGCTCTTTGAAGCAGGATGGACTCTGATTGGCTGTCAATGTTTTTATCGTTCAGCTGAGAAAAAAAGTTTTGTTAGTGACTCCAACAATATCGTTCCAGTTTATTGTTATCGTTATAGTTGTGTTGTAGACTGTAGTGTGCTATTATTTTACATTTTGAATGATTAAAAAAAAACTTTTTCGTTATAGCAGCCCCTTGCAGGGGCCGGTTGCACCAGCTGTGCGTGTGTTACAAGCCTAGTTTTGACGTAAATGGGCACTAAGTTACAACTTACAAACTACTAAATATTTTAAGTTGCACCATTAAACTTAGTTTAAACGTAACTCTACGTTCCAACTAAATATTAACGGCAGCCTCTGATCAGGAGTAATGGTTGGAATAAAATATCAGACATACTGAACTGCATCAACAAGCTCTTCTTTTACCCGACAGACTTCAATTCTTTAAACATATATGATAATGCTAATATGCTATAATTTACACTCGCTTACATTTTAAGAGAGAGAACATTATGTGAAAATATAACTTTGTTAGCGGCTCTTTAACACCAACCCGTCCTAAACAGCGCCGCTGTGTGCAGGGCTTTACATTAACACCCGCCATTTTGCTCGTGGCGGGTAACACAGTCACTCCAACTAGCCACTTTGGCAGGTTGAATAATTGTAGTCTTTTCAAAAGGCATCTCCTTCTTCCCGGGTTTCGGCACCAGTGTAACGCAGTTCAGATGTTAAGGGTAGAAGGAGGCAGGAAGCGGCGAACAATCAAATACATTTTAATGACAAAATAAAACAAATACAAAACGAAAGTAAAGACGGCAGTCCCTCACGGTCGACTGCCGCCACACACAATAAAACAAAACATCAAATAAAATTCAGGCTTGTCCTCTCTCGCTCTTCACAATCGTCACTCCTCCTTTTATGCTTCCGCTCCTCCGTGAGAGATACGAGACTGGTGCGTCGCGCAGGTGTCGTTCATCATTAATCACGCCACCGGCCTCGTTCCGTTCTCTCCCGTCCCTCGGCCTCGTCCTGCTTGCCACAATCACTCTCACATTCAAGTATTTTTTCAGAATTTGAATTGATGAGCCAAAAATAATTTGTTCTTCCTTGCTCATTGTTGTTCTAATGCAGAGATGTTTTTTCTACTCTATTAAATATTTACTGCTGTTGTTGATGATAAGGAGTGTTTACATTTACATTGTATATTTCTATCCATTTATGGTCAACCTTACCAGTAGGCCTAGTCATTATTAGGGCCTGAGCAACAAAAATGACTGAAATGTGTTCTTTTTGATGAGAGGAACGTTCCCCCTCAAATTTTAATGAAACAAAAAGCAACTTTGTCCGAACCATGGCATGCATTTTCCGTGAGGTTTCGAGACTGACCTACTTTCCATTGCAACTTGTAACAAGGAGTTTCCCATCGGGGCTCAATAAAGTAATTCTGAGTCTGATTCTGATATTTAAACAGACAGTGTTTCTAATGCTAAAGGTTTTTTTCAGTTTAGTTTTTTATCTTTTTTATTAATATTCTACATCCATGCACCACTTTTATCATGCAATAAGAAGCTACTTTTTTTATTTTTTAAAGGAGCTTTACACACAACCTTATCAGAGCGAATGATAATGACCTGTATTGTTATACATTTATGTAGTCTTGATTTGGGTGTGTGCAGTGGTTTTACATTTAAAAGGGTTGTAAATCTAGTTCAAGTAAATTTTAGCACACCATAGTTTAATCAGGTAATTTCACAAGAACGAAAATGTGGCTAGTAAAAATGCTGTGTGGCTAGTGACTTTGGAAAACCACTAGCCACATTGGCTAGTGAGCAAAAAAGTTAATGTCAAGCCCTGGCTGTGTGCATCGGTCCATGTTGTGAATGTCAAATATAAGTCATAATCAATAAACGTACTAATATCTTATGTTTTTTTGTATCAATATTTATTTATTGATTCCTTTTCAAATAGTTTCTGAATGTTATTTACAGATAAAAAAACTTAAGTTATTCATGATCAAGTATCGTATTTAATGGAAACTTATTTTTACCGTTAGTAATGTGAGGCAAAAGAAGTTAGAATGAAGGATAAAGTGAAATTCACGGCATTTCAACACAACTTTTGCTCACTTATTTGAAGGCTGCTATTAGTTCATCGAGGCTATACGTCCTATTATGCCACTACGCATTACTTTACGGAGAGTTTACAACCTACTAGCTACCATCTACCTTACGAACAAATGGTGCAACGGAATATAGTACAGAGTTAGTAACAAGCTAGTAGTATAAGCCTCTAGTGTGGACTTTACCTTCCAATTTAAGAAAGAACTTATGAACGGCTGGTGCAACCCTACCTGTTCCCGTCCCAGGCTACTCTCTTTCTGTTGGCTCAGCATTTTAACAGTAAACAAACCCAACAAATGCATCAGTAACACCAGCAATCCGTCAACATTTGTGTAACACCCGGCCTTACGTGAATTGTGATGACTCAAAAGCAAGCTCAGGGTTTCAAAAGATGCTTTCATTTATCAGGATTAATGTGAGGAGCCGAAGCCAGGCGTTTATTTGTTGAATCTTGAGTGGGATTTAAAGGGTTAATGTTACTCTGAAGAATAAGTTTCAGACACCCAGAGAATCCTGGGAGCAGCAGAGTGTTGTGTCTTGTTTGATGTTCATTCGTAATGAAAGGCAGCACATTAATTATGAGCATTTTGTTTTTGAATATGACTGCTTGGATCCAAAACGACTCCTAACGACATCAGCCGCTGAGGGAACCTGAAGCTGCGTTTCTGTTGCTCCTCTATTTTTATAACCGTTGCAGTGCCTTTGAAGTCTAACAAGACTTTCATTAATCTCAATCCGTTTCGGTATTTTTTTTTAAATGCTTTATTCTTATTTCTTAGAAATTCAAAATCATAGAGAAAGTCTTTGAAGAGCTCCAAAGTTGTCAATTTCAAACGACATTCCATGAGGTCCAAATGTCTCATGTGACAAGATTCAGTTATTCATTCTTAATACATTTCCCCCCTCATATGTTATATTATCAGCACAATAATTTGACGTTTAATTTAAATATTAATATGAATTCATGCAACATTTAGTTTGTCTTTTTCTTTGATGGTAGCCTAGCCTACTGGGTCTGACATAAACAAAACATATGCTTTCAAACTATTGCTTAATTGACTATTTTAATAGGTATAGTGCATGTTTTTCTGTTTCAGGTAAAAAAAAAAAAGGTCTCTGGATTTTTTTCATAGTATTTTTAACTGACTAAAAAAAAAGCATGTTATGTTAGAGCAGGGTTGAATGGAGGTAGCTCGTCTTTTGCGCGCTCAAGTTCGTTATTTCAAATGTAGGAAACTCATAACTGAAGCGACGCATTGTGTGGAGAGCGCAGTGCATGGTTGCATAGCAACGACAGACGCCACGGGAAAATCGGACCGAATTTTACTATTAAAGATAAGCTAGTGTTCATTGTAAACGTCAGTAATTTATCTTTTTTTATTGACTCATTCTTTTTATAAAATGATTTAAAGGCTGAAATATGCGAGGTTTCTTTTTATAAATCTTTTTTTGTCAAAACTTTATTTGAACTTGTAGGCCTACATGTTAGTAGATAACATCGCAACCGGTCGCATCAGGGCCGTGCACAGACATTTTGGTTACTTGTTAACACAAATTATCCAGTTTTTACAAAATATACAATTAAAAAAGACAGCACACGATCAAATACATTTTAGACTTTATCAGGAGAATACTCAAACCAGGGGTGTTATTCATACCACTTTGCCTACAAAGTGTGCCAACAACAGAAAATGCAGTTATTTGTATTAGATCTGATCGAGAGTACAATAATTTGATTAGACAAGCAGCTAATTCTAAGAACGTGGATATGTTGTACAAGTTGTTAGCACTAGTAGAAGACCAAGAGCAAAACATTACTGACATAAATGGGTGTTTCTGCAACTACAGGCACTTTTGTTTTGACTATCCCAATTTTTAAAAAATCAACCTCTATGAATTTCAATTTTAACCATCACAGTCTGAAATACATATAAGAATTTCCACAAAATAGATTGTAGTCGTTAAGATTTTAATCTGGAACATGTTTATTTTTTATGTTTTTCGGGTCATCTTCTTAAAAAGTGTGCTCACCGCAATGTTACAATAACGTTCATTTTATAAATTTTCTTTAGTAATTTCTATAAAAAAATGTAATATATTTAAATACCTTTTTCAAATTTGATGCAGTTTTGTAAATACTAATACAAAAAATAATAATATACAAAATAGGGAATTTCATGTTTTTTTTGTATGCCATGTAAAAAATTTACAGTAACCTTAGATGTCAATTGTTTCCATACACACAAAATATAACATATTTAACTTTTTATGACAGATGTTGCAGTTTCAATCATCACAGCTTAAGTGTAAAAATATTTTTTTGTAAATTAAAATGTGAAAAAAAAAATGAAAATAGAGCAGTGCTGCGGTAATGACATCTTGTGTCGGTAAGGACACAATGTTAAACTGCCATGTTAAAAAATGGCATGTTTATATATATACTAATATATATACTTCAGTACTAATAATATACTGAATATTTGTAATTTAATATACAGTAAACCTTGAATTTGTCTCTAGCGCAACACAAGGTCTTTACCGCAACACCTAAATTTGCTGCGGTAAAGACATGTTGCGGAAATTAAACTTTTGCTAATATTTTAGCTAAATGGCAGCTAGCAAGGCCTACCACATTAGTTTTAACTCTTAATATACATGAATTCAACAGTAATATACATATATTTTTAAAATGTAGTTCAAAATACACCATTATTAAGCTGAATGGTAAGGACGCACAATAAATACTAGAGCAGAAAAGATGATGATTTCCTTATTTTTTTGGTATCTTGTGAGTGAGGTAGTGTGGTGGCCCAGTCTGTCAGCATTCTGCTCAAGTGATAATTTCTGTTTCCATAGAAACTAGACTTATTTGTGTTAGATAAAATCTCATAATAAAAGCTTTTTTTCATTGTTGCGGTAAGGAGCAAAAGTGTGGGACAGGCACAGTTAGTTAAAGAAAATCATAAAAATGATCAGTAAATAATAAAAGAATTTTAAGATGCTGTAAATGAATCTGTATATTAAACAATTCCATTTGAAATAATGTCAAATTGTAATTAAATTAGCTTCTTTTATGTATTTCAACATTGAGACCACTGACAGGTGTGGGACATTAACAAAAACGGTGTTTTGAGCTATAAATGCTTCATAATATTATAGTTAATCACATTAATCATTAATTATATTTTTTGTCAAGGTGTGTAATGGCACTGTGAATATATTTATGAAACATCAAATGACAAATTTTAACATATATCAAAAATTTCACTGCTGGGACTTAAAAGTGCCCGTAGTTGCAGAAACACCCCCCAAAAAAATGAAATAATAATAATAATAATAATTTTGCAGATTCAACCACTGTCTTGCATAGCCTACCTGTTAATGCGAAAGCTTTCGTGAACTGTCAGTTTCTGGCCATCATTTTTAATGTTGTTATTTTAATGTTTATGTAAACAAAAGTGCATTAAAGCTAATTATATTTGTTATTTGCTGGTTTTCGACATAAAACTTGTTGAATTGATTT
This sequence comes from Siphateles boraxobius, assembly GCF_051911475.1. Taxonomy (NCBI): domain Eukaryota; kingdom Metazoa; phylum Chordata; class Actinopteri; order Cypriniformes; family Leuciscidae; genus Siphateles; species Siphateles boraxobius. The sequence goes on along the minus strand of NW_027508855.1, from coordinate 13,663,927 downwards.
TATTGTCAATAAAATTAGTAGGCTTCTTTTTGAACAGGATTCTGTGATAACCGTGATCATTTTGTTCATTATAATCATGAAATGAAATTTTCATGACATTTCATCTCTAGTTAAGATGCACTATAAAATCAACTTTAGTTATGTGTTTTTTACAGTATAATATGCAAAGTACAATTTTCTATAAAAAATGTTATCTCTGATTCTTTTCTTTTCTCTGACATTTAAGGGTGACATATATAGGCCTACAAAAACTCTTTTAGGTCTAAAACAGTTAGATATAGTTAGATATAGTTGTTTATATGAGAGTTATGATACATTATTTAAGAGATGTAAGCATTGTATTACATGAGTAGCTCTCGGCCACTATATTTTTAAAAAAAGTAGCTCTCAAATGAAAAAAGGTTGGAGACCCCTGTGTTAGAGTATGTGCATGCATTCTACGTTTTTGTATTCATATGTGAATTTAAGATATATAAATTATATTGATATACAACATATATTATGATTATTTATAAACAAGTACAATAAAAAAATAATACAAAAATTATATTAACAAAAGACAACATAAGACACAAGTAAAAGTAGAAAAAAAGAGTAAGTACTGCAGAGTGCCTATGAAACAAAAATCTTGTGCTCATTCTAGAACACTTTAGCATTTTTTATTTGCAATAATTTGGCATTTTATAATTAATGTGTGTTGCTAAGTTCTCGCTGCAGGAGTTAAAGTATAGCCAAATTCAGCTCATTTTCATGACATAAAATGTGTCAGGGATCATTGGTTTCCTGCAGCACAATGACATTAGTTTGTAGGAGGGATGTTGTTCCCTGCATCAGTTGCCATCTGGACTCTGTTAATGGAACGCGACAACTCAGTATGAATAATATTTCCTTAAAGAGAGTAAGAGATGCACATTAAAAAAATGTATAAAAACAAAGAAAAATTGACCAGTTTGTACGTAAACAGATACATGATGGGGATTAGATTAAAAAAGGTTAGAGAGAAAACTAAAGCACCATGGTACAACAGTGCTACGCATGCAATCAAGAGAGAAACTCGTAACTTAGAGCGTAAATGGAAACAACTAATTTAGAGGTCTTTAGAATCGCGTGGAAAGACAGTCACGTTATAAAAAGACTCTAAAAGCAGCCAGGGCTGAGCATCTCCGCAAACTAATAGAAAATAACCAAAATAATCCAAGGTTTTTATTCAACACCGTGGCTAGACTAACAAATAAACAAACATCACCAGAGCAAAATATTCCGTTACAATATAGTAGTAATGATTTTATGAATTACTTCGATGAGAAAATAGAAAGCATCCGAAACACAATTGTAAATATACAATCCTCTATGATGTCTTATGATTCAGCCTCAATTATGGCCCCTCTAGAACAACTACACCGCTTTACAACTATAGGACAGGAAGAGCTAAATAAACTTATCATTGCATCTAAACCAACAACATGTTTATTAGATCCAATACCCACTAAACTACTGAAAGAAGTGTTACCTTTAGTGGAAGAGTCTCTTCTTAATATTATTAACTCATCTTTATTTTTAGGTCATGTTCCAAAAATATTCAAGCTGGCAGTAATAAAACCTCTCATTAAGAAACCGCAATTAGATCCAAATAACTTAGCAAATTACAGACCCATCTCAAATCTTCCATTTATGTCTAAAATACTAGAAAAAGTTGTGTCCGCTCAATTGTGCTCTTTCTTGCAAGAAAATGATATCAATGAAAAATTCCAGTCGGGATTCAGACCGCATCATAGCACAGAAACTGCGCTAGTTAAAATAACAAATGATTTACTTTTAGCTTCTGACCAAGGCTGTATCTCAATACTAGTTCTACTCGATCTTAGCGCTGCGTTCGACACTATAGATCATAAAATACTCTTGGATCGACTACAAAACTACACTGGTGTTCAGGGACAGGCTTTAAGCTGGTTTAGATCGTACTTATCAGACCGTTACCATTTTGTCTGTTTAAATGGGGAAAAATCAAAGATAACGTCAGTAGACTATGGAGTGCCGCAAGGATCGGTGTTAGGCCCTCAGCTATTCTCAATATATATGCTGCCACTTGGTAATATTATAAGAAAACATGGAATTAATTTCCACTGTTATGCTGATGACACTCAATTATATATCTCATCACGACCAGATGAAAACACTAACTTATCTAAATTGACAGAGTGTCTAAATGATATAAAATGCTGGATGACGTGTAATTTCCTGCTATTAAATTCAGATAAAACGGAGATACTACTTATTGGTCCAAAAAATTACCCACAAAATCCCTTACAATACAACCTTAATTAAGAAGGATGTCCTGTTACTTTATCGACTACAGTAAAAGACCTGGGTGTTATACTAGACCGCAACTTGACTTTCGAAAATCATATTTCATATATTACAAGAACAGCCTTTTTCCACCTTAGAAACATTGCTAACCTAGGTAACATGCTATCTGTTTCTGATGCAGAAAAGTTAGTTCCCTTTCGTTGTCACTCCGAGTTACGTCGGATGACGACGAATGGGGTTTCGCTTAGAAAGCCTATCAACTTCGAGTATTACAAAACGAGCCAATGGCAAAGAAATGCCATGGGTCTGCGGAATTTGCATGGCGTAACTCCGCCCCACCTCGTGGGTATAAAAGGAGGAAGCCGGCAGCAAGCAGATATGTTTTCGCTTCGGAGCCAAGTGTATTCTTCTCTCCACAAGCCATCTCTGAATTGTCAGCTTTACAAACGAGTACCTCGAGTGTTGGTGTGACGGCGATCTACGGCGAGAGCGTGCTTCCTGCTGATCTGTTGCAGTGGTCTGCCAGTCGGTGCGTTTCTCCCCGGGTGCTTCAACACTTGAGTTTTCTCTCACTAAAAGAGCTTACACGTGGCACGTCTTTTTAAAGATGTCTCGCCCGTGTACTTCTGGTTGCGGCAGATTGGTATCGGACTCTGATGGGCACGAGCGTTGCATAGTATGTTTGGGCATTGATCATGCTAGAGCAGCGCTCGTGGATGACTCATGTTCTCTCTGTGGGAACATGACCATCGCGTCATTACGGTCGAGACTCCGTGAACTCGCAAGAGTGAGAGTCCCCTCATCCACCCCCCGTCCTGCGGCTGGTGGCCAGGGTGATCTGAGGGTTACGGTGTGGAACAAGGCGCCGACTATGTGTCCGCGACCCCAGCCCCCCTCTTCAATGACGGTGCCCGCTAGTGAACTGCTGATTCCCGCGGGTCTACCCTCTGGTGGCCCGCGTGCTTCAGTTGAAGCTACAGAGGAAGATGCCATGTCTTTTGCAGCATCACTAGGCGGGTTTGACTCTTCTGGAAGTGAGGGCTCGTCACAGCTGCCACCTTCCGGTGTGCATACGGCTGTGCTCGAGTCTGATCCGGAGATGACGGCCATGCTTTCCCGGGCAGCCGCGAGCATCGGACTTGAGTGGAGGCCTCCACCCTGTCCTGAGCGCTCGCGGCTGGACGATTGGTTTTTGGGTAAGGCCGCCGACCCTCGTCCTCGGCAAACCCCAATACCTTTCTTCCCGGATGTGCATGATGAGATCTCGAAGTCCTGGAAGACCCCCCTGTCTTCTCGGGACCGCTCGCTGGTCTCATCCGCCTTTCCTCCCCTCGATGAGGCAGCAGCCCGTGGGTACACTGGGCTTCCCCCGGTTGAACGCTCTGTTGCCATGCAACTATGTCCTCAGAGTGCTTCTTCTCGGGGCGAGCCTAAGCACCCATCCAAAGCCTGTAGATTTTCGTCGACCCTGGTGGCGAAGTCTTACAGAGCGGCGGGACAGGCGGCTGCTTCACTGCATGCTATGGCCACTCTGCAGGTCTACCAGGCCCAGATGCTCAGAGACATGCACGAGGTTAGGACAAACCCAGGGCTCTTTGATGAGCTGCGCGCCGCGACCGACCTTGCTCTCCGGGCGACGAAGGTTACCGCGCGCTCCCTGGGTTTGGTGATGTCCACAGCTGTGGTCCAGGAGCGACATCTGTGGCTGAACCTGGCTGACATGCGGGACGCTGAGCGGACCCGTCTGCTTAACGCCCCCTTGTCCCAGGCCGGCCTCTTCGGCGGTGCAGTTGAAGACTTTGCCCAACAGTTTTCAACTGCCCAGAAACAGACCGAGGCCATCAGACACATTCTGCCCCGCCGGCCCGCTGCTGCCTCCACCTTGCCGGCCGGGCAGACGCCTCGACCTGTTTCCCGCCGAGGGCGCCCTCCTGCGGCTCCCGCCCCTCCCGCCCGGACCACGCAGCAGCCTCCACCCAGGGCCGGTCGCGGAGGAAGCCGTAAGAAGGCGCCACAGCCCTCTCCTGCCCCGCCCCCCGCTAAACGCCGGGCCAAGCGGCGCTCCTGAGACGGGCTGCTCAGGGATGATGATTGTTTCACAGGAGGTGGTAGCAGGACCACTCCTTCCCCCGGTGGAGGGCCGGGGGAGAATCTTTTGTTCTCCACTCCCCGCTGCTCACCCACGGGTGGGCAGCACCCTAATGTGGTTAAAGTCAGAAACAATCCCCTCTTCCCTGAGCTCACAGAGTTCTCGGGCGACACAGAGCGCCGCCCACAAGCCGTGCTCTCCTCGCCCCCCTCTGTCCCAGAGGCGGTTGACACGGCGTGCCGTCTACGGACCGCTTCGCCCCTGTCCCCCTCTGTCGCCAGACCCCTGGCAGAGCAGGCCCCCGCGGGACGACCAGCCTGGTCCTCCCCTGGCCCCCTCTGCCAGGGCGCGGTTGCTAACTGTGCCCCCTCTCCGGGCCGCTATGCCGTCCACATCTGGGCCAGTTACTCCGCTTCGCTGCCCCTCCGGGGGGACGCCTGTGGCTCGCATGATCCCGTTGGTTCAGTTCCTGGGAGCCTGGCTAGAGCTTCCCCGTCTGTCCCACTGGATCGCGCGTACCGTCAGGCTCGGCTATGCGATTCAGTTCGCACGGTCTCCTCCCCGCTTCTGGGGAGTCCGCTCCACTTTGGTCGGTGGCAATGCCCCTATCATGAGAGCAGAGATTGCCACCCTGCTGGCGAAGGGTGCAATCGAGACTGTCCCTCCAGCCGAGATGAGGTCCGGCTTCTACAGCCCCTACTTCATTGTCCCCAAGAAAACCGGTGGGTTACGGCCAATCCTGGACTTGCGCGTGCTGAACCGCTCCCTTCACCGGATGCCGTTCAAGATGCTCACCGCCAAACGCGTTTTCGAATGCATACGGCCCCGGGATTGGTTTGCAGCGATCGACCTGAAGGACGCCTACTTTCATGTCTCCATTCTTCCTCGACACAGACCGTTCCTCCGGTTTGCTTTCGAGGGGCAGGCATACCAGTACGCGGTTCTCCCTTTCGGGCTAGCCCTGTCTCCTCGCATCTTCACGAAGGTCGTCGAGGCGGCCCTTGTTCCCCTTCGAGAGCAAGGGGTTCGCATCCTGAGTTATATCAACGACTGGCTGATCCTAGCTCACTCTCGAGATCAGGTTTGCGAACACAGGGACCTAGTGCTTCGGCACCTAGCCCGTCTGGGCCTTCGGGTCAACTGGGAGAAGAGCAAACTTTGCCCCGTGCAGAGGATCTCTTTTCTCGGTATGGACATCGACTCGGTCGCCATGTCCGCGCAGCTTACGAGCGAGCGCGCGCAGTCACTGCTGACTTGCCTAAGACAATTCGAGGGCAAGAGTGCGGTTCCACTGAAACTTTTTCAGAGGCTCCTGGGGCATATGGCATCTGCAGCCGCGGTCACGCCGCTCGGATTGCTTCATATGAGACCGCTTCAGCTTTGGCTTCGCGACCGAGTCCCGAGGTGGGCATGGCAACACGGCACGTTCCGAGTACCAGTTACTCCGACCTGCCGTCAGTTCTTCACCCCGTGGACGAACCTCGATTTTCTCAGGGCCGGTGTCCCCCTGGCACGAGCTTCCCGGCATGTTGTTGTCTCAACAGATGCCTCCACCACGGGCTGGGGCGCCATGTGCAATGGACATGCTGCTGCGGGCTCCTGGACAGGACCCCAGCGGCTGTGGCATGTCAATTGCCTCGAGTTGTTGGCAGTACGCCTTGCCCTGCACCGCTTCCGGGCGTTGCTCAGGGGTCAACACGTACTAGTCCGCTCAGACAATACCGCCACTGTAGCGTACATCAACCATCAAGGTGGTCTACGCTCCCGCCGTATGTCACAACTCGCTCGCCACCTCCTCCTATGGAGTCAGAAGCATCTGAGGTCGTTTCGAGCCATCTTCATTCCCGGAGCGCTGAACTGTGCAGCCGACGAGCTCTCACGGCTTCAGCCCCTCCCTGGAGAATGGCGACTCCATCCCCAGTCGGTTCAGCTGATTTGGGACCAGTTCGGGGACGCGCAGATAGATCTGTTTGCCTCTCACGACTCGACCCATTGCGCCCAGTTCTATTCCCTGACCGAGGGCACGCTCGGCACGGATGCTCTGGCGCACAGCTGGCCGCAGGGCCGCAAGTATGCGTTTCCCCCAGTGAGCCTTCTTGCGCACACTTTGCGCAAGGTCAGGGAGGACGAGGAGCAGGTCATTCTGGTTGCCCCTTACTGGCCCAACCGGACCTGGTTCCCCGAACTAGTACTCCTCGCGACAGCACCTCCCTGGCCGATCCCTCTGAGGAAGAACCTTCTTTCTCAGGGACGGGGCACCCTATGGCACCCTCGTCCCGATCTTTGGAACCTCCACGTGTGGCTCCTGGATGGGACGAGGCAGGTTTGAGTACCCTACCACCAGCGGTGGTGGCTACCATCACTTCCGCTAGAGCGTCGTCCACGAGACACGTCTATGCGTTGAAGTGGAACCTCTTCGTCAACTGGTGCTCTTCTCACCGAGAAGACCCCCGGAGATGCTCGATCAGTGTTTTGCTTTACTTCCTTCAACAGGGGCTGGAGCGAAGGCTGTCTCCCTCCACCCTGAAGGTCTATGTTGCCGCCATTGCCGCACATCATGACCTCATCGAAGGTAAGTCGGTGGGGAAGCACGACCTGATCATCAGGTTCCTGAGAGGAGCGAGGAGACTAAATCCTCCTCGTCCTCCTCTCGTTCCCTCTTGGGACCTCTCAGTGGTTCTAACTGCCCTGAAGAGTGCTCCCTTTGAGGCCCTGCAATCAGTCGAGCTTAAGTTCCTGTCTATGAAGACAGCGCTCCTGGTTGCACTGGCCTCCATCAAGAGGGTTGGGGACCTGCACGCATTCTCCGTTGACGAAGCGTGCCTGGAATTTGGGCCGGCTTCCTCTCACGTGATCCTGAGACCCCGGCCTGGATATGTGCCCAAGGTTCCTACCACTCCCTTTCGGGACCAGGTGGTGAACCTGCAAGCGCTGCCCTCGGAGGAGGCAGACCCAGCCTTGGCACTGCTCTGTCCAGTACGCGCTCTCCGCGCCTATGTAGACAGAACGCAGTGTTTCAGGACCTCAGACCAGCTCTTTGTCTGTTATGGTGGGAAGCTGAAGGGAAAGGCTCTCTCCAAGCAAAGGTTGTCTCACTGGATAGTGGACACCATTGCTTTGGCTTACCAGCAGCAAGGTCGACCGTGCCCCCTTGGTGTGACTGCCCACTCCACCCGGAGTGTGGCGTCCTCTTGGGCTCTAGCGCATGGCGCCTCGCTAACAGACATCTGCAGAGCTGCAGGCTGGGCGACACCTAACACATTCGCCAGATTCTATAATCTCCGAGTGGAGCCTGTGTCCTCTCGTGTACTCGCTTCAACCAGCTAGTACCGGACCCGCTCAGGTGTCTTCGCTTGCTCGCCATTCCACTCCACGGACTGGATACGTGCGATATTTTCCTCAGGTGACCTTCTCCGAAAGCCCTGAGCTCCTCCAGCACTCCTGACGTCGGCGCCAGTGTCTATTGCCTGTGCGTCGGCTAGGTGCCTCCCGTGTGCATGGTCCCTCCTCTGAGCGACCCCCACATGTGTATTTCCACTGTAAGCCTCTCTGAGCGTGTGTCTTTCCCTTGGCAAGCCACCTTGCCACCCCTGGGGTTGAAATATTCCACCTGCGGCTGGACACCCCAGTGTTTTCCATATGCTTCCTTCGGGTCATATGTGTATTCTCTAAGTCCCCCCCCTCTGGGCTGGCATTAATTGCATACTTCCCCTAAGCTTGGGATATGCTTCCCAGTGTACCTTGGTATTCCTGTGTTATATGGAGTCCTTTGTCCAGGCTGACAGGGATCTCGATTTACGCAGGGCACTGGAAGACAGCTGAGAAGGTGGCGTGATTAGACTGGTAACCCCATTCGTCGTCATCCGACGTAACTCGGAGTGACAACGAAAGGGAACGTCTACGGTTATGTATGTAACCCTCGTTCCCTGAGAAGGGAACGGAGACGTTACGTCTGCCTGCCACTTTCCGCTGTACCGCGGGGATCGCCTGAGCTCAGTCTTGGCTCCTCAGCGAAGAAATATATCTGCTTGCTGCCGGCTTCCTCCTTTTATACCCACGAGGTGGGGCGGAGTTACGCCATGCAAATTCCGCAGACCCATGGCATTTCTTTGCCATTGGCTCGTTTTGTAATACTCGAAGTTGATAGGCTTTCTAAGCGAAACCCCATTCGTCGTCATCCGACGTAACGTCTCCGTTCCCTACTCAGGGAAACGAGGGTTACATACGTAACCGTAGACGTTCATGCATTCATGACCTCGAGACTAGATTACTGTAATGCTTTATTAGCTGGTTGTCCTGCATCCTCATTAAACAAGCTACAGTTAGTGCAAAATGCAGCTGCTAGAGTTCTTACTAGGTCAAGAAAATATGATCATATGACACCTATTTTATCATCTCTACACTGGTTACCTATTAAGTTACGTATCAATTACAAAGTATTGCTACTGACCTATAAAGCCCTAAATGGTTTAGCTCCTGTGTATTTAACAGACCTTCTATCGCCATACAATCCATCGCGCTCTTTAAGATCACTAAATTCGAGGCTTCTGGTCATTCCTAGGATATCGAAGTCCACTAAAGGAGGGAGGGCGTTCTCACATTTAGCTCCTAAACTCTGGAATAGCCTTCCTGATATTGTTCGAGACTCAGACTCGCTGTCCCAGTTTAAAACTAGATTAAAGACGCATCTCTTTAACCAAGCATTCACTTAATGCTTAACCTTTAATACTACTGCTGAACAGAGGTGTCAAAAGTATTCACATTCGTGAATGTGCTCAAGTAGAAGTACTCAAGTAGAAGTATAGATACTAGGGTTTAAAAAGACTTCTGTAGAAGTTGAAGTATCAACTCAAGCTTTTTACTCAAGTAAAAGTGTAAAAGTAACTGGTTTCAAAACTACTTAAAGTATAAAAGTAAAAGTAATGCAAAGAAAAAAAAATGCCATTAAGGACAAAAGCTTAGGCCGCTCCACAGGAGCACTACCACCTCCTCAAAACAACATGTTTCTAAAGGCCATGACTATAACCTTATATTAAAATGTTAATATTGAAAAATTTGGGATGCACTATCTGTTTCAGCCGCATATTTGCCCATAGAAAATGAATTTCAGTCCAATTTCCATTTTAGTAAAATGCAAATACATTAAAGAACCATATGTGTGTACTACTGAGCATTAACATGTATTTCATGGAGAAGAAGATATGATGACTAGTTGCCTATAAGTATTGTAATGGTGCAAAAAGTCAAACTTCAGAGGCATGTTATCATCGAAATGGTATACTTCTCTTTAAGGGCGTAGGTTTGATTTTGAGATTAGTGGGGACTGGGGACATCCACAGAAGTGGAGGAATCAGGAAATTAATAGGATAATGTATTAATGTTTTTAGTCTATATTGACCTTAACAAATACGTTAATTCATTAATTCTGTAATGTTACAGGTAACTAATAAGACAAGGAGTCAGTTTAACAGAGACTTAACTTTACTCCGTTCATAGTGCAATGCAATAGTGCAATACTGTCTTGTTCCTTGCTTTTTAAAGAAGCCAAACACGTCGGCATCTTTCATTAAAAGGATATAGTTCACCCAAAAACGAAAATCATTTAGGCTACTCACTCTCAAGTTGTTTCAAACCAGTTTTTTTCTTCTGCTGAACACAAAAGAAGATATGTTGAAGAATCTCGATAACCAAACAGTTGATTGTAGCCATTGACTTAAATTGTAGGAAAAAGAAAATACTATGGAAGTCAATGGCTATCATCAACTGTTTGTTTATCGACATTCTTCAAAATATCTTCTTTTGTCTTCAGCAGAAGAAAGAATCTGGTTTGAAACAACTTGAGAGTGAGTAAACGATGACAGAATTTTCATTTTTCAATAAGTGAACTTATCCCTTTAACAGAAATTAACTGTTGGCATATATGTTTTGCATATGTTTCGCTCTCTCTTACACACACACACACACACACACACACACACACACACACACACACACACACACACTCTCTCTCTCTCTCTCTCTCTCTCTCTCTCTCTCTTTCTCACACACACACACACAGACTCTCTCTCTCTCTCTCTCTCTCTCTCTCTCTCTCTCTCTCTCTCTCTCTCTCTCTCTCTCTCTCTCACACACACACACACACACACACACTCGATTATATTTGCCACTTATCCCGCGATTGTCTTACAGTACTATATTGTAAAAACGGCTGTCCCCAAATCAATATTTGACGCGATTTGCCCCGTATTCTTGAGCAGAAAACTGTTGATTTCTCCGTCACTTACCGCATCTAGGTTTCCTAATTCCTTCGGATGAGTTTTGCCGCTTCACACAACCAAATGTAACAGCCTCTCACAAGTTAGAAAGAAAACACAAAGCCAATCAGTTTAGCGATGTTCAGGAGGCGGGACTCAGATCTGTTAAACGTTTGTGTAATTGGCCATTTTTTGAACGATGACAACCCGAAATGAAAAAAAAAACCAGCCGAAATGAAATACGAGTAACGAGGCTATTTATAAAATGTAAGGAGTAGAAAGTACCGATAATTGCGTGAAAATGTAAGGAGTAGAAGTAAAAAGTCGGCTGAAAAATAATTACTCAAGTAAAGTATAGATACCCAAAATTTCTACTTAAGTAATGTAACGAAGTATTTGTACTTCGTTACTTGACACCTCTGCTGCTGAATCAGTTCGAATGCATTAACATTATGAACATCAGCTATGCTAATTATTTCCCATCTGCCTTTCTGCTGTTATCTCGGGACGCTAGTCCCGAGGTAAATAGCGTTCGTCAGCTCCAGTTTGTATCCAGCCTCTCACGGAGACTTCAGATGCCAAAACGCCTGTGAAGAGACGACTCAAAGCCGGCGATATGTTATGCCATAAATTAATACATGATTAACTGACTGTATTTTTCTATGTACATTTCCAAAATGCACTTTCTGTAAAGCTGCTTTGAGACAATGTGTATTATGAAAAGCGCTATACAAATAAATTTGAATTGAATTGAATTGAATGATGAGTACAATAAATTTAACCCAGTTTTTATTTTTTGGCCTTGTCACTATCTTCGACGGACAGTGAATTCAAACTCTTATCCCTCCCATGAGTAATATGGCTTTTTGTGCCACAGTGTGTGAACTAACGGCTGGCTCACAGCTCTGACAACTTCCTAGTAATCAACTCTGTTTATCAGAGACAGCATCCATTTTGTTTTGTTTTTTACAAGATTGATAGGTTGCAAGAAAGCATTAAGCTTAAACAGTGAAAGTAAATGCTAACATATGCTTTTCTGCCTTCCTACTTATCTCTTAATGTCATGATGTCATGTGTTTCTCAACTGAATGTATTGATTTATGGACAGAATCAGTCATACCAATGGTCCTGTAATCGTTAGCTATTCTTCAATACGTCAGTGAGTAAGGTCATTTATTTTACACGAAGATTGGTAGGTATTAGTAAAATCTGTTGACTTTAGACATTTTTGTGTCATTATATCCCAACAGTGACAGTTCAAAAAGGGGGAAAAGTGCTTAATGTACTTTTTGCCCCAAGTTTGCATGCCTTTAACTCAAGATGCATGAAATATATCTTAATATCCTTTTAGATTTGTGTTTTTTAACAACCATTTATTTTTGAATCTTCATTTTAAAGGCCCTATTTGGTTAAATCCCATATATTGTGACCTAATGCAATTCCATGAGTAAATTGATAAATTATGCATTTTCAGTGGCCAAAAAACCAAACGTGGGTCACTTTGGATGATACTACTGTCAGGGTCTGGTGTGGTTGAAGAACACTCACAGGCAAAAGCTCCAATTGCAACAATTTAGTAATATAATAACAGGCAGGTACAAACACAGCCAGGCTGTTAACACACACTAAACACGACTATACAAGACTAACAATCGACAAGGACAGACTGGACAGGAAGGAACTAAATACAAGTACAAATGAACACTAACGAGGTGAAGACAGGTGACACAGATGACGAGGGACAGGTGGATAATTAGGGAGTGATCTCAGGTGTGGAGACAAGAAGGATGCTGGGAAGTGTAGTGAAGACGAAGACAGAACAGTGCAGACGAGGACTGTGACATTACTCCCCCCTCCCACTAGGCGCGACCCACGCCGTACAAGACAGAACACGGGAGGGAGGGGGGGGGGGCATCCTGGAGTTCGTGACAGGAAGGAGGCCCAGGTGCAGCAGGACGGACTCCAGGATGGTCCAGGCGGCCATGGCGTAGCAAACTGGTCAGGGGGCCATGGCGGAATAGGAGACCACCCCTCAGGCGGCCAGGGCGGAGCAGGACGTGCAGGCGGCCAGGGCGGAGCAGGACGTGCAGGGGGCCAGGGCGGAGCAGGACGTGCAGGCGGCCAGGGCGGAGCAGGACGTGTAGGCGGCCAGGGCGGAGCAGGACGTGCAGGCGGCCAGGGCGGAGCAGGCCCTAGGGGCGACCCCGGCGGTGAGGACCCTTCGGGCGGCGGTGAGGACCCTTCGGGCGGCCGTGGCGGTGAGGACCCTTCGGGCGGCCGTGGCGGTGAGGACCCTTCGGGTGGCCTACTGCCCCCCTCCCAAAATACTTGGGGTGAGTGACAGTCTCTGGACTGGCGAAGGCTCTGCGCTGGCGAAGGCTCTGCGCTTCGCTGGCGAAGGCTCTGCGCTTCGATGGCGAAGGCTCTGCGCTTCGATGGCGAAGGCTCTGCGCTTCGCTGGCGAAGGCTCTGCGCTTCGCTGGCGAAGGCTCTGCGCTTCGCTGGCGAAGGCTCTGCGCTTCGCTGGCGAAGGCTCTGCGCTTCGCTGGCTAAGGCTCTGCGCTTCGCTGGCTAAGGCTCTGCGCTTCGCTGGCTAAGGCTCTGCGCTTGGCTGGCGAAGGCTCTGCGCTTGGCTGGCGAAGGCTCTGCGCTTCGCTGGCGAAGGCTCTGCGCTTCGCTGGCTAAGGCTCTGCGCTTCGCTGGCTAAGGCTCTGCGCTGCGCTGGCGAAGGCTCTGCGCTGGCGAAGGCTCTGCGCTTCGCTGGCGAAGGCTCTGCGCTGGCGAAGGCTCTGCGCTGGCGAAGGCTCTGCGCTGGACGGGACCAGCGGCGAAGGCTCTGTGCTGGACGGGACCAGCGGCGAAGGCTCTGTGCTGGACGGGTCGATCCGGTGGTGAAAGGTGGCCCCGATCTGGAACAGGGTACACAACCTCTCGTCGTCGAGGGTGCTGTGGAGGGCAATCCGGATGAAACCCTCGACAAATGAGAGGAAGTGGTGGCATCTCTCAGCCAGGGTGATAATTGTGACCCCATCGTCCATCTTGGGGCGGTCGATTTTTCTGTCAGGGTCTGGTGTGATGTGGTTGAAGAAGACTCACAGGCAAAAGCTCCAATTGCAACAATTTACTAATATAATAACAGGCAGTTAAAAACAGGTAGATTCAGGCAGGCTGGTAACACACACTAAACACGACTATAAAAGACTAACAATCGACAAGGAAAGACTGAACAGGAAGGAACTAAATACAAGTACAAATGAACACTAACGAGGTGAAGACAGGTGACATAGATGATGATGACGAGGGACAGGTGGATAATGAGGGAGTGAGTTCAGGTGTGGAGACAAGAAGGATGCTGGGAAGTGTAGTGAAGACGAAGACAGAACGTTGCAGACGAGGACTGTGACAACTACCTATCAGCTAATACATTTTTTTTAAAGAGGAATATCTAAACAACAATTAATCTTGAAGCTACAGATGTATCAAATTTTTTTCTATCAACACAATTGCATAGAATATACCGGTCTGAGTACCATAAATGTTATTTTTCCAAAGTTTGCATAGAACATATGCAAAACAAGCATGTTCACGACATAAGAAAAGCCATACATATGGAGTTGGTTGTGTGAGAAAAATGTCAAAATATATTAGTTTACAAATCATGAACTATGGTAAAAGTGTTTTGAGGTCATAACATCAGTGGCGGTTTTAGGCACGGGCGAACCGGGCAGTCGGGGGGCGGCACAAGCAGTTAAAAAAAAAATCCTCTGCGCCGCGAAGTGGTTTTCTATTATCTATCATTTACCACTGTGTGGGGAATTGGGAAATTGGCACCCTTGCTTGCTGAGAAGGTGCCGTGTTTGACGCCGGTTTCACACTGCACGCGTTAGCAGTGCGTATTTTTTTCGCCGCCCATGCTAACAGATTAGAGCATTCACACACCGCACGCAGAGGCGGCGCGGCAGCGCGTAGCAGAAGCACTGTATCAGCAATACTCTAATGGAATTAGTGGGCTATAAAGTCAGTCACACTACCTCGACTTTCTTCCAAAATAACGCACATTTCATTCATATTATTATAAATACAGGCCTATAGTTCCTGCATATTTTTGTTTTTCTGAATTGTGTGAAATGGCTAATAAAAATAAGTAACAAAACGATTATGTGGGTCACCTCACCAAGGTGAATTGGTTTAGTCTTGACTTCTGGCCTAGACACGTGACGTGAGTGACAGTGTTCGGGGGCGGATGATGGGAAATCTGTTGATTGTCGAGTGCCAAATAAACAGAGATGGACAGGAAAAGGTCAAAGCCATCCGGTGCACAATTTAGAAAGAAAAGAAAAGAAGAAGAGGAGAAACGAGCAAAAGATAAAGGTATGCAACTATGTTCTCTCTGTTGTATGATTACGGTAGGCCTATCCATGTTATGAATGAAGGGCTAATGTTAATTGTGGGTAACTCGTCTCTTACGTTTCTTAGCCTTTTTGCTATGATGCTTGTTATGCTTATACAACAATCATTAGGTTATAAGTCAAGGTTTTAGGTTTTGGGCGCTCGAAGGTGGTCTCGCCCAGGGTGTAATTCAATGTAGAACCGCCACTGCATAACATATACCCCTTTTCCACCAAAGCATTTTGAGAGCCGGTTCGGAGCCGGTGCCTACTCGCGAACCGGTTCTTTGTGTTTCGACAGCCAAAGAACCGGTTCTCGGCCAGGAAAACTGGTTCCAAAGCGGCACCAACTCTTTGCTGGACTAGAACCAGAGAACCGTTCTTTTACCACCGTGTCATGCTTACGGCGGGGCTGGAGGCGGGTTTAGATGTGTCCTAAACATATTTTATGACCGCAAAGCCAGGAGAAACATTTGCAGAAACACGATGTAGTCCACGATTGTAATTATTATGCTTGAAGTTGGCGCAAGCGTTTCTAGCTTTTTTTAAATTTTATTTTTTTATTGAAAACATTATGTAAGCAAAGAAGAAAAAAGTCAAAATATAGAACAAAAAACGGAAAGAAAAAAAGACACAAGACAGAGGTACATAACTAATCAGAAATGATTACATATCAAAGGAAAAGATTAAAAGACTTACTTAATTCAATTGTTTTTAAAGCCTTCATGGTACACAAGTTAGAGATAATCCCAAAATAATGTACTTGCTAGCGTTTCTGTATGGCGACGTACACAGTGACGTAACGACGTCGTTCGCTGGGCGCTCTAGTCAGTGGGAAAACAAACCGGTTCTGAGAAGGTTCGCAAGTTGAACCAACTCCGAACTAACTTTGAACCAGCACCAGTTCCGAACCAGTTCTTTTTTGGTGGAAAAGGGGTAATAGTATTGTGCCAGGAACTGTGTAATCCATGTAATCATAACTTGTGTGAAAAGGAATGTACCGGTAAGTTCACACTTACAAATAAGTTAGATAGAATAAATGGTATGCATATTTGGGATGCTGTCCGGGGAGAGGGCTCCGAGCTTGGATATTCGGCCCGAACCCAGAGTACTCCCCCCGTATTGCTGGTTAAGATGTAACCAGGCGAGTGTGAGGAGACTGGGTGGTGGAGGGATTCTGAAAAACTGTCGAGGAACATTGGTGAGTCAGATGAGTGTATAGGTCTCCAACTCAAGCTGATTGGATAGACATGTTGATTACTGATTGTCGACAGCTGGTTGGAATGATGTGATAATTGGATCAATTATTTGAACGTGCTCCTCCCGAACTTTGTTAATAAAACATAATGTGTTGCTGTTTTACTGCCACGTGTTCATTTTAGTTGAAAACTGCAGGGAATTGTATTGAAGTTTTGTAAAAAGGTAGGTAGAGGCAAGTTTTTCCATTGAACAGTATTGTGAACCCTTGAAGAGATGGCAGGTTCTGTATATAACAGTAGTTATTATAGTGTTATTATATTATAGTGTTGTCACTGTACCAACATTTCATTAGTCTGTACCTGTACTAGTAACATTTTCTTGGTATCAATTTTGGTACCAGAGCAAAAGCTGTACTTAAAATAATGAAAACTAAACTTGTATTCAGATTGTGAATGGGTAATAGTTAACAGAAAGCAAGAGAAGAGCCCCCTCTTTATAATCACTAATTCTGTCAGTCTCTCGCGAAAACTCCCATTACAATAAAGTCTTGAATTAAATTGTACAATTAATCTCTTATTTACATCGTTTTTACACTTTGTTGGTTATAATGTAAGGACCGGCTCGTTTTTTAGCAGTATTAAGCGGATTCTGACTAACTTAAACTTGCTGACTAGCACTTCTGATAGGCCATTGTGTTCACATGCTCGAAATATATGATTGTGATTGGCTACAATCCTCAACGCTTGTAAAAACACTGTAAATAGAAACCTTTGATGCTCAGAGAGCACAGAAACAAATACGTTTCGAGAGTGCTTGAAAGCAGCGTCTATTCGATGAGTACTGGTTGTAGCAGTACGCTTGACAACCCCAGTTGTTGCTTGATGCTTTGCCCAATAGAGTTCAATGCATTAGATAATGTTAAAGCTGTGTGAAAGTCTTAAGAATCTAACCTAAATATATATCTAAATGTTAAACAGGATAAAAAATAAACGCCATTCTTGGTCAGTTACTACCTACCAGGCCAACAAAAGCATTTATTTGATTTCTAGAAGCTCAAATGACAATTATTGTGAACTTGATCCTGTTTTGACCTGCCTAAACCCGTGCACCTCTCTGGCATAATAGATTAAACAAAAGCACCCTCTACACACAAACATGCTCGCACACTCAAACACACAATGCAGCTGAGTGATGTGGCAGTGTTAGCGTGTCACTATCAGCTCCAGCACAGATGTGTGAATTCACTGCCAGCCTTGGCATTCCAACCCAAGCCACTTGTGAACACCAAAACACGTCTGTTGTCCAAATATGGAAATGTTGAATTGTGTGTTTTGTCAAGGACAAAGGGCGAACTGACAGAACCCCAACAATGAAAACAATTCAACAGATACTTGCATGCACAAACAGGAAGTGCATTTAGCTTCTCTTTATTGCCAGTAATATTTCTGTTTCATTCAGTTATAATATAAGCAACCCGAACACAGATATGTTTTAGTCACAAAAGAGAGCTATACTTTGGCATGCCTGGCACATTAGGGGGTAAAATGCCATGCTTTCGTGATGGGTGGAGAGGGAAAATTCAAGTTTCTTTCCAGCACTGGTCCCTCCTGCATTTGAAAGATCATATTTTCTTCCTTTTTCTCAGGGTCTTTGTCATTTTGTCTCATGCACACATGCTCATAAAGTAGTGTTTTATATCATCACTCCTTTATTAAAGTCCCCCTGTGGTGAAAATCAAGCTTTTAATGTTGTCTATATGTCTATGTTGTGTTTTTTATATGCTTTCAAACAAACCATGTGTAAACTCATGCAAGTCAACACCATTGCTGAGTATTTTCTCCTTAAAACTGCAGTGAACCAGAGGTTTGAAATCGCTGGTGTTTCTGATGTCACAGACTACCTTGTAACCAATCATGTCATCATGTGATCATCAATAAGCTGGTGTGAGTGAGTGGAGGCGGGGACAATTTGCATATTCATAGAACCGCGTATACTAAATAAGTCTAGGGTGTAGAGTAGGGTGTCAAGAAGAAATATTTTTTTCAAGGAAAAATTGTTTAAATATGTCATTTTGGTGATCAAAGATGAGTTTTAAGGGAAAAAATGTATTGACAAGACTTTATTTATAATAACTTCACACATCTATAGCCTCTTCAATTTCTCCTTATTTAACAAATAATAATAATTTACATATTTTTTTAATTAAGGTGTTACAATTATACATAATACATTATAGGTGTACTATAAAATTCATTGAATGATTATTCAATAATAATATTATTTAAATTATTTTATTATTTTATTTATTTATTTTATTCTAATTTCAATACGTAGTATGTATATTTAAATACAAGTTATATAATTTCTTGCTTGACCTATGGAGCAAGTTTATATTATAAGGAACGTTTACACGACAACGATGTACTAAAAACAGAAAACAATTTTCTTTGCTTTTTTCACTGTAAAAAATGATCGTGATTTTAATGGTAAAAGACTGTAAAAATGCTACAGTGCAAAACTGTTAATTGGTTAACAGAAAGTTTCCTTACTATATACGGTAAATAACTGTGATAGGTCTAATGGCACATTTAATGTAATTTTACTGTAAAATGCAGTTAAATTTACAGTTTTTTAAAGTGAAAAAGACAACTCATATAATTTACAGTGAAAAAACATAAATTGACATTTCTACAATTCCCTGCGTGACACTTCACATTTGAAGTATTTTTGTTGAAATAAGTGTTTCTTCATATTTTGCTTAGTTTTTTTTCTAATCAGTTATGTACATTAGGGTTTTATGTTACATTTAATGCTGTTAAATTAATTTTTATTACATTTTTAAAATTTCATGTGTGTTACCATGATGGTGTTTAATGTTTGTGCGAATGAAACAGTGCAGCTTCTATACAATAGTATTAACTTTCTTGTGGAGGAGCTGATTGTGATGAGCTTTGATTGATCATGTGACTCTCATCACTGCTGTGATGATTGTTGGTTGTCAGTGTATTGCAAATTTTACAAAACAGAAATTAATACTTCAATAGGTCCGTAAATTAACATTATAACGCTGTCAAAACGATCCCCATTCACACGGATCTGCGGAAACAACTAAATACTGTATTATGCTGCCAGGCCAGTAGTTGGCGATGTCACTTTGTAAAAAAAAACGTCCCGGGTTACGTATGTAACCCTAGTTCCCCGAAGGGACGGACGCTGCGTGAAATCGCAGCGGGAACGCCCTCAGCGTGACGCGTCTGAAGCATGAATGAAATCAGTCAATGGAGAGAATGAGCGTACGGCGAGTGACGTCAACGACCAGGAAGCTATAAATATCCCCTGGGTACACAATACGCCAGCTTAAAAGTTACTGAAGCAGCGACCCAAGGGGATGCCGAGAGTATGGCAGGACACGCAGCGTCCGTCCCTTCGGGGAACTAGGGTTACATACGTAACCCGGGACGTTCCCCTTCAGGGACTACCGCTGCGTGAAATCGCAGTGGGAACGCAATACCCACATCCCCATACGACCAAATCCCTGTCGTGTGTCATTAGGAGACACAAACCGACGAGAGAACCTGAGCCCCGGGAGTGGATCGAGGGAATAAAATCTAACGAAAGTGTGCGGTGAGGACCAGCCTGCCGCATCACAAACGTCCTGAAGAGAAGCTCCTGAAAGAAGAGCTGTAGAAGCAGCCATACTCCGGGTGGAATGAGCCCTTACAGCCAAAGGTGAAGGCTGATGGGCCGAACCATAAGCAAGTGGGATGGCCTCGACCACCCACTTGCTCATCCTTTTTCTAGATGCAGGACACCCTTTCTTAGGTGACCCAAACAGACGAACAGTTGTTCCGATCTCCTCCACAGGGCAGCTCTGTGGACGTAAGCATCAAAACCCAAACTGGGCACAGCAAATTAATTTTCTCCTGGTCTGACGTCAGAAAAGGCGGAGGACAGAAAACCTGCAGAACTATAGGTCTAACTGAAACAGTTGGAACCTTATGAACATAACCTGGTCTCGGAAAGGGAAAGGCCTTAACCAACCAGGAGCAAATTCCAGGCACGAGGGAGCCACCGAAAGTGCTTGAATATCTCCAATTCTTTTTAGAGATGAGATAGCGAGAAGAAGGATAGTCTTTAGAGTAAGAAACTTTTCCGAAACTTCCTCAATGGGCTCGAAAGGAGCAAGGGAGAGACCTTCTAAGATGACGGCCAGATCCCAAGCTGGTACCCTTGTGCGAACTGCAGGCCTCAGCCTCAAGGTGACACGAAGGAAGCGAGACATAAGCGGGTGTTTCCCGAGGGAACCTCTACTTGAAGGGGTGTGGTAAGCAACTGAGGCCGCCACATACACCTTCAGTGTGGAGTGGGATAACCCTGTGGAGAGACGGTCCTGCAGGAAATCCAGGACTGTACCAACCGGGCAGTTAACTGGGTCCTGCTGGCGCTCTCCACACCAAGAGGTGAAAAGTTTCCACCTCGCGGCATATAACTTCCTCGTGGAGGGAGCTCTGGATCGGAGGATGGTCTCAACGACCTCAGCCGAGAGACCAGAATCTATGAGCTGGGCCCCCTCAGAGGCCAAGCCCACAGCCTCCATAGCTCTAGATGGGGGTGAAGGATCGACCCACTCGCCTGAGAGAGCAGATCTCTCCTGATCGGTATCTCTAGGGGAGAGCCGTTGAGGAGAGACACTAGGTCCGCAAACCATACCCGGGCCGACCAGAACGGGGCTATTAGCAGGAGACTGAGTCCGTCCCGGCGAACCCTCTCCAGAACTCCTGGGAGCAGAGCGATCGGGGGAAAAGCGTACAAGCGTGACCTCGGCCACGGATGTACCATCGCATCCAACCCCAGCGGGGCTGGATGGCTGAGAGAGAACCACAGCGGGCAGTGTGATGTTTCTCGAGAAGCAAATAGGTCTACCTCGGCAAGATCGAAATGTTTCCATAGGAGTTCCACCACCTCGGGGTGAAGACTCCATTCCCCGGGCCTCGGCCCCTGTCTTAACAGGATGTCTGCCCCCTGATTTAAATACCCCGGGAGATAAAAGCTCTCAGAGAAAGAATTTTCCCCTGGGACCATAGAAGGATCTGACGTGCCAGTTTGTAAAGCGGGCGAGAACGCAAACCCCCCTGATGGTTGATATAAGAAACCACCGATGTGTTGTCTGTCTGGACAAGAACATGGTGGCCCCTTAGGTCTGGGAGGAAGTGTTTCAGAGCCTGAAACACCGCCAACATCTCTAGGCAGTTTAAGTGCCACAGACGATGATGGTCCTCCCACAGACCCTGAGCCCACCCGTGAGAGAGGCATCTGTCATTAGCATAACGCGACGACAAGGAGCTCCTAACACAGGGCCTTGGGACAGAAACCAAGGATCTTTCCACATGATCAGGGCGTGATGACACCGTCACAAACTCACGATCATGCGAAGCGGATTTCCCCTCGGGAGAATCCCTTGGTCCTGAGCCACCACTGTAACAGTCTCATGTGCAAGAGGCCAAGAGGTATCACGTTGGAGGCAGCTGCCATGAGACCTAGCAGTCTCTGGAACTGTTTTACAGTGGATGACTGGCCTAGCTTGACCTGATCTACTGCAGCGAGAATCAAAGCAATACGAGCAGGTGACAATCGTGCCTGCATCGTCGTTGAATCCCACACTACACCTAGAAAAGTGGTTCTCTGTAATGGAGAAAAAACACTCTTTTTGGCGTTGAGCCTCAGCCCCAGTCACTTGATATGAGCAAGAACGACATCTCGGTGCCGAACCGCCTGTTGTTCCGATTGAGCTAGAATCAAGCAATCGTCTATATAGTACAGAAAGCGGATTCCCTGTAACCTCAGCGGGGCTATAGCAGCATCCGTACACTTCGTGAATGTTCGGGGTGACAGTGCTAGGCCGAACGGAAGAACCCGATATTGGTACGCTTCGCCCCCGAAAGCGAACCTCAGGAACTTCCTGTGTTGAGGGAGGATAGATACATGGAGGTAAACGTCCTTTAGATCTATCATGACAAACCAGTCCTCGGATCTGATTTGAACATCCCCAGTGACAGACACCGCGCCCTGTAACGTACTGGCAGGGAACAGCTGGTCTGGGCACTCCACAACCCTCCTCGGAGGGGGCGAGCGTCCCTCGGGAAATCGCTCGCCGAGTCTCTCTACGCCCTCTGAAGGCAGGGTTAGTAGAGCAGACCACTGAGGGCATCGGAAAAGACAGGGCACCGTGTTCTTGTGCAGTGAACTCAGGTCTTTCACGATAGGGACCACCCTCAGAACCCTGACGTTCAGCACGTCAGGATTTTTTTTTTTTTGATGAAGTAGTATCCTAACTCCCTGCTGGGTGGGGGACCCATTCCGCCAGGAACTCTACTAAGGGAACCAGCCTCTCGAGGCTGGCCTCCGGATGAACATCCCGAGTGACAGACACAGCGCCCTGTAACATACTGGCAGGAAACAGCTGGTCTGAGCACTCCACAACCCTCCTTGGAGGGGGCGAGCGTCCCTCGGGAAATCGCTCGCCGAGTCTCTCTACGCCCTGTATAGGCAGGGTTAGTAGAACAGACCTCTGAGGGCATCGAGAAAGACAGGGCACCGTGTTTTTGTGCGGTGAACTCAAGTTTTTCCCGATGGGGACCACCCTCAGAGTCCTGACGTTCAGCCCGTCAGGACTTTTTCGACGCGGCCTTTCTGGCGACAATGACTGTCCTCAGATCAGTCCTGCCCCGAGAAGGCCGCGCCGGAGAGCACCCCGCCTCATCCCTCCAGTTTCTCTGCAGGGGGGCACGAGACGTGACACTCCGCTTCTGCTGTGCTCTTTTTGAAGACGAACTCGACGAAAGACTTTGCTCTGGTTGAACATTCTGCGTGACAGACACAGTGCCCTGTAACGGCGCACCGGCAGGGAACGACTGGTCTGAACACACTAGAACCCTCCTTAGAGGCGGCGAGCGTCCCTCGGGAAAGCACTCGCCAGACCCTTCTACGCCCTGTTTCGGCAGGGTTAGTAGGACGGGCCCCTGAGGGCGCCGGGAGAGACAGGGCACCCTTAAGGGAGGTGAACGCAAGTCTCTCTCGGCGGGGACCCCCCTCAGATTTCCTTTGAGCAGGTCGGCCTGAAAAGCCTGCATAAAAGTCATCGTATGCAAACATGCAGCCGCCTGCCGAGCCACCGAGTAAGCCTTCCCCACCAGCACAGAGGTATATATATTTATTTATTTATTTATTTTTTGGTGGAAGAGCCGGTGCTTTAAGTGAAGACGATGAAGCAGGAGAGAGATAGCTCGCAAGCATCTCCTCCGCCTACAGTATCGTCACATAACCAGCAGATTTAGCACCAACAATGTTACCATAAGCATTGGACTGATTTGTGTAAATTCTGCTTGAAACCGGTCTAACCCAGGTCTTTGAAACCTCAGCATGAAGATCTGGGAAGAACGGTAAGCACCGGCTAGAAGGTTGAGGTCGTGCAGACAGAAATCTATCATCTAGATTGCTTTTAATTCTAGAAACCTGTCTATCAGCTGGCCACTCGATACTGTTATTTTTTTTATTTTTTTATTTTTTAGCTTTTCAACAGCCCGAGATAATACATCCATCAAACCTTCTTCATTTGCAGTATAATGTGATACTAGTTTTCTCTGATAATAAACTTTCGACATCCAGCTCCTCAGAACTGGAAAATCTCAATTCAACATCATCATGTGCCTCCACCCGGGCAGAAGTAACCGCCGCAGCGCGTGCTTCCAGAGCCGGATGAGAGGCACTAGATCTCGTCGGAGATAGCTGAGATAGGGCGGAGCCCGTCTCAACGTCGCCAGCGAGATCCATCTGCGAGCCCCAAGACAAGCGCCGCCGCTCTGCCTCAACAGAAGCGGGACCCGAGCCTCGGGGAGCTCGCAGCAAATCACTCTCCTCGAAGAGCGATCGCCGCGAGCGCAGAGTTCTCAAGGGAAAACGCTCGCAATGCTGACAATCGACTCCCTCGAGAGCCGACTGGGCATTGCTGCACTCCCAAACAAGCCACACTTAGCTCGTGTGAATCCCCACCCGTGATGTACCGAGTACAGGGGGGAACACACTTCTTATACTGCTCGCTCATATTGGTTTTTTTATATAAAATATATATAGTGAAAACTCCTGACAAAACAGACAAACACAATCGACAGATTCAGACACACACAGAGCTGCTGAAGTAACTGAAAGCTGGCGTATTGTGTACTCAGGGGATATTTATAGCTTCCTGGTCGATGACGTCACTCGCCGTACGCTCATTCTCTCCATTGACTGATTTCATTCATGCTTCAGACGAGTCACGCTGAGGGCGTTCCCGCTGCGATTTCACGCAGCGGTAGTCCCTGAAGGGGAACTACGTGCCTTGACTGATCACGTAATGCGCATGACATCACAGTTTTCACAAGTTCACGTTTTTGTAGTTTACATGGAGACAAACAGTATCGTTTCCAAAAACTTGCACTTTGAGACCAGTTTTGAAAAGTTTGCTTTTTCAGGGCCCCAAAACACTGTTGTCAGGTAAATGAACGGCCAAAGAACAACAAAAAAAACCTTTCTGTTTTGGTTGAAAACAGTGTTGTGTAAACGAGCCCTCAGTGAAAGATTGTGAGAAGAACAAACACGTTTTTTCATTCTTTGGAATAATGTGGAATACAAATGAAACATGGCATGGGAAAACTGATGAATTGTGCCCAATAAACGAGGTCAATTTAAACTTTAACCACACATTGCTATCTTTGTCATGTTTATATAACTGTGTATCACATAAGCTCACATATTTCCAACATCTGTCAATTAACATGTGTCAGTACAGATTGATAGACAGACATCAAGCAATCAAATTTCAATTACATGCCCTTGTTATTTGTGCCAACAAATTACACAACATATTTTAGATGTTTACGGCCAGTGATCCTGCATCTGTTCTAGTTTATAGACGCTGCTCATCCACCATGTCTTTTTAAGCATCTTGCTCATGTTGTAATGGTTTCCGTGCCCAGTGCTGGAAAGCTCTGCCAGTTGATGTCAGAGAGGGGATCTGTGGGTTGCCAGATCCTTGTGTTTACTCTTCCAGTGTGTGAAATCGCTCAGACAGGCTCACAGCTGGACCCTGGAGGCCAGACAGATGGAGATCATGGCAACCAAAGTGAAGCTCAGAGGCTGTGCACCGCTGGCTTGGTGCTGGTGGCTCATGACCGCAGCTGAGGAAGAAGAAAAACAAGAATTGAGGGGAGTGATTGAAAGACAGACAGTCAAACGAAGAGAGAAATGGACAGAGAAATGAAGGGTGAAAAAACATAAATGGAACAGAGAATCTGAAATCTGATTCTATTTTTTTTTATATATAAAAAGGATTTCAGAATATACAAGAATGCATTTTTTTTAGGTTTAATTTCCCTATCTTTTTCCTTCTCTATTTTTTTTAAGTAGAGGTGTCTAAAATGTAGCCTGTGTGTCTTCCTTCTACAGATTCACACATATCAAGCTTGGATGACAGCAGCCAGGGCTGCCTGTGGCATCAGGATGAGATATTTGGCATTTCGAATCCTAAGCTGTCATAAATCAGTTTGTCTCACCTTCCAAAAAAAAAGAAAAGAAAAACCCTAAAATAACACCCACCTCATCTGCCACCTCACAGACCTTCATATGACCAAATAATTTTAGAGACTCCATGTATTCACAAGGATATTCATAATAAAATATTCCATGAACTTGATGTACAATGTTACATTGTTGTTTTGAGACCCAATAATTTCACATGCTATGATCCTCTGAGACAGTACTTTTTTTGGGGGGGGGGGATTTGTTGTAATCACTTTTTCTACAATGTGTTTAAAAGAAACCACATCAGGGATAGCCTTTATTACATCATTACCCACTTATCCACTGTTGGGCCGTACGTACGGTAAGAAACGGTTCCTGTTACATTTTTACTTGAGCTTGATCTGGCACGACACGTTTGCAAACCATTCTCGGGCTGGAAGTCTCCATGTTAAGCAATGAGAATGGTTTGGCCAGATGGTAGAAAAGCGGCTATTGACATCATCCCATTGCATTGTCTTTGCATTGTTTGATGTAAAATCTTGGACAGACTCAAGAGAATGTGAGACAAGAAATGAGAGAAATGAGAAAGAAGGAATAAGAAAGAATAGAGGGCGCACACATCCCAGAAAAGAAAGAGACAGAAAGAAAGGAAAGCAACAAGGGTAAATTGGTCATCTGAGAAAAGAGAAAAAAAACACGACGATGTGAGAGCGAGAGAGAAATCGACTGCTGTCTGTGTGTGACAACACTTGCAGGAGCCAGACTAAATCAAATGCCATCATTTGAGAGAGCAGAGAAAACTGCTTGGCATTGTACAGTGAGGAGGACACTCGATCTGTCATCCAGCATTCATTTTCACATTCATCAACCTTCTCCATTCTCTGCTTTTCATTTAGAGCAAACAGATGTAGATGGATCAATACCACGCTCCTCTGCAGTGGTCTACTACAGCATCAGAGAGGGAGTGGAGGGGAGGTGTAAAGGAGCCACTCGAAATGCACTCACTGTAAAGAATATAACGAGCTGAGCAAGACAGGTAACATACATGAGAACAGGCACAGACATCTAGAATTACAGCTTAATGACCTCAAAATCAAAGAACAATGTCCTGAGAACATATGTTACACCTTATTCTGTTGAATTTGATAGTGAATCCCTTTATCAAGCTATCTATCTAGTATCTATCATTCTGTGAGTCTTTAGATGTGTTTTCAGTTTTTACTTTTTAACCTAAAACAGCATATTAAAAAGGTTTTCATCAGTGTTATTCATCAAGAATTTGGTCTTCAGATATTTGGCCAATCAATATTTGTTTTCGACTAAACAAATCATTGACTGAAACATGGCACATTGATGCGTTTTCAGCGTCTATTCTATTCAGTTAACGTTGATAAGCTTACAACAGGTAAACATGTCAGCGTGTAGACGCTTTGCAGATGCACTTTACCTTGATCAAAAATAATGCTATTGCATTATGTAAAAAACATACGCCTGCGATTTGTTTATCATGAACACAACACCCTGAACAGCATATCGAGTTCAGTTACCTAATTGCCCAAATAAAAAAAAAACATTAATCACTAATGTTCAGGTCATGAAATGCTGAAAAACTGCCAGATGCAATGTAAAAGCATCAGTTATTATTGTTGTATCATGTAATTGATGTAATTGACAGCTGTTATCTAGTATCAGCCTCAGACGTCACGCCCACGTCTAATGAACTTCTGATGCATATGGAAACACTTCAGGATTTTAGAAGTTGTCATCTGATTGGTTGAATTCTACAGGATGTTCGGGAGACGCGTGTCACGTTCTTTAACGGTCCGCCTGACGCCAAACCCCCTCATGGAAGAAAAACACTGTCATGTTTACAACTGTGTCAATGAGAACTTTTCAGGATCAATTACATGCTGGATTTTCAAAAGAATGTGAAGTATGTAAAGTATTTAAAATACATCAAGACTTTTACACACAGGTCTGTTATTGTAGGGACATCGATGTTACATTTCCATGACCCTAAACATGACGCGGTACAAAACAAATTGTGATTGGTTGCTTTACATGTCAGTCAGACGGCCTGTGGGCGCTCCTTGGCCAATGAAAGCTACGATTGAGTCCAGACCTTCTGCTGTCAGTCTGAAGGGCTGGCTAAACAAGACTACCCCTTATCTAGTTAGCTAGCTGGTAAGCTAGCTATTCATCCTATTATGAATTAGTGTTTCCATTCATGTGCATATGTCTCATATTGCCTTGAAATGAATTAAAATATGCATGGAGCTGAAAACTTGTACGTCAGGTGTCCTTGAAGCGCATACAAGAATCGGGCCATTTCAGACCACATCGTCAGTAATAGCACAACAGCTGGATCTTTTCAGTATTCCTCTGTGCTTTATATGTAATTGAAAGTAGATGGAGCGTTGTTTTAAATGGGTAGTTCTGGGGATCTCTGGGTAATTTCCTCCATTAAAGAATCTGCAGATTACTTTTGGGGCAAATGAACCGAGAATTGCACAAATGTATTTATACATGGTTCACTAATTAATCTGTTTAAGTTTATAATCTCAACAGAAGGTTCTGTGTGCAAAGGGCATAACAGCACTTTATTTTGATGGCTTACTGATCACCTGTTCAGTAATGATCATGCTTCTTAAATAGAACCACTATATCGGTCTTGACAATATAGTATTTTGGAGATTTAAAAAGAACATACATTACATTCCTTGGTGTATTGGTTTTTAAGATAATTAAAAGCGCTAATACGTGGATGGTTTTCTAAAGAACTATAGAATAAAATGTAATTTGTGGAACTTTACTCTTTCCGTTCCAGTGTTTTAAAAAACAAACATTTTCACAAAATTTTCATGGCCCCCAGAATATTTTTTTATATATATATATCTTAACCTGTTAGGCTGCAACCCCACTTTTGAAAAATCCCCAGAAATGGCATACCCAAACTAAAACAGATACAGTTCATGAACCCTTTGCACTAAAAGCACAAGTAGGGTCTAATTTGAAAGCGGACACTTGGCAGTTTATTGTAAATTTAGAATTAATTATTGTCATAATGAAAACAAATTGTTATAAATAGCTTCAAAGTTTTGTAAAGTTATTAGAAATGTATTTTTATGAAATATCTTCATAAAAATAATATCGAAGTAGGCATTGTATCAATCTAGAAATAGCCTGCTGCTAAAGCCACATGTCTGAATATATTTAAAATCTGAAGATGATAAGTCTAAAACTCTGAATTTAATTAAATGTTTTTAAAAATCATGTAATATGACTTTGATTTTGATTAGACTCTAAAATGCAAACTGATGTTTATTGTCATTTTCTAAGGGTCCATTCAGTCTATTGTCTCTATTTTTTTGTGGTGCAAAGGAGCCCCATTCAGTCTCAATCTCCTTTCTTTTGTCTTCATTATAATTACTAACGACTGGATATTCAGGCTGTTTCAATCCCTAAATTCTTTTTTCAAAGTTCTCACTTCACTTTTGAAACTGTATCAAATGCTCTTCTTGAAAAAGGGAAACATTTCATTAAGCAGTCCAATGTAACATTTTTCATAAAAATAACAGCTAGGTGGCAGGTGCATCTGAGGGCTATGTAGCATGTTAGCCTAGCACACCATCAATACAAGATAATTTGTGAAATTAAAACCATGTTTTTGCTCCAAACTTACTTTATAACACAAGTCGCGTGTTTTAAATAATATTCTGTGATCTGATTTGGCTTCGGATAAAAAATCTGCCAGAAAATATATTTATTTTATAGTAGGCTATTCTGCACACTGATAAAGTCTAGGGCTGTAATGTCCCAGTCGATTCATCGATTAATTGGTCGATACGTTCATGTTCGACTAAAATTTTGATTGGTCGATTTTTTGCGCGTTCATTTCATCAGTTTTGCCGCGTTCATTTCATCAGGGGGAAAGCACTAACTGCTAATGGGGTGTTTTCAGAGTACCACTGTTTCACAGGTAACAGTCTGTCTTCAGAACACCCCCTTGTTTTCACTTTTTTTTAGATTAGCCCAACCCGCTGGAGAAGAGAAACAGATAAGTAGCCTAGGCTATAGAAGGTGTGATGCTGAATATTCGACAGTGTGGCAGCATTTTGTTAAAATTGATAACAGGAAAAAGGTCGAATGAAAAGTTTGCAAGCAACAGTTTGCCTTCCACAGCTCGACGACAAACATGACATATCATCTAAAAGCGTCAAGCTTGTCTGCGTTAGGTTGCCCTGTCTGTTTTGAGTAGGCTATTATGAACATATCGGAATTGGCGTATCAGTTATGCACTTTATATCGTTTCTGCTCTTGATCTGGTTTGTTTAATAAATATTATTTATTTGATTAAAGTGGACGTGCCTTTTGTGTTTATTAGGAGTTAATAGTCTATTCGTGTCTCAGCCGCGAAGCTGAGCTCTGTGCGAGGACATGCACAGCGGCTGACATGATGAACTGAATGACAGTTATAACTTATTATTATAACATATGACAAAAATGATTGTCTAAGTTATGCATACTCAACAGTTCTTGTGATATCACTAGTTGACAACATAGTACTATTTTCGGAAATCATAGGCTAGTATGATATATGATAAAAATGATTTAATATACTGAAACTAGCCTATTAGTTTATGTTTATTTATAATCCATTTAGGCAGACAACAAGGCTACCAAGTACTGCGCACAGAGCGCAGCTAATTCATTTAACTGGGGTTTTTTTCTAACGTCATTTTCAGTCGATTTTTAGTCGAACATTTCAGGACTTCAGTCGACCAAGATTTTCTTTGGTTGAGTACAGCCCTAATAAAGTCTACATCGATTAGCATTACATTATAAATATAATTTAGGATTATGAAAATACCTGACATGGCTCGAAGAACACAGATAAATCATATATCGTTGCAATTATGTTTATTGTCTCCAAAACATCTTTATCTACATACAGCAATCTCTGGAAGCTTTGTTTATGTCATGGACTTCCTGGGATGTCACATGATATGGCTCTTCTTCATTTGTTCCATAAATGTACTAGATGTGCACAGGGCGCCCTCAGGCTGCCAGTATGGATTGAAACACAGTACATCTGAGTATCCAGCACTCGTATAAATTCAATAAATATTATTCATCTCTATAGAAATCTGACGTAAACCTATGAAATCTATTAATATTTCTCCAAATCTGCTCATTTTAGAGCTAAAAGCCCAGAGGGACGTTGTTTTGTCAAGCGCTTTCATGACGACCTCACAGGAGTTTTTTTTTATTTTTTTTTATGGGAGCGGCTGACGCTCATAATTCATTTTAAAGGTATCGACTCATTCTATTTATTTAAGTTTCATAATAAAAAAGCGACATTTTGAACAAAAAGCTGAGAAAATCGTGTTTTTGAGAGGGCGCGCTCTGCGGCGTTTAAGAGCTGCATACCGCGGAGGTCCTCGGCCCAGCCCAGGCAGGCGGGAGGGCCTGGTCCGTCGTGGTCTGAGGATCACAGACAGGCCCAGAAGGCCAGTGTCGCTTCCCGCGCGCCCCCTCCTCCTAGCAGAGGGAGCAGGGCGCGCAGGAGGCGTAACTCCCGCGTGAGGCACGATCTCAGGGAGGTGATCCAGAGCAAACGTTCTCAGACCAAACGTTAACCTCCCTGGATCTTGTTTCCTATCCACCATCGCTCCCAGGCTCCTCCTACATCAGGCCTGGGGCGGGGCCCATGATGAGCTCATGAATTCTCTGATGGCCCGCTTCAGCTTGGTTGATAGGAGCGCCTTACCTTTACTTGTGAAACAGTAAAAAAAAAAAAAGAAAGAAAGGAAAGAGGGGGTTACTGAGTTTCTGACTCCCGGTGTGCCTCATTCCGCATGCTGCAGGTTTTATGCTGAGTGAAAATGTTCTTTTGCGCAAATAACATTTTTCTCTTCTTTTTCAGAACTCGCCTCCTGTACATAGCCGGGGACATGTTTGGTAAACAAGGTTGTGAGTCGAGCTCCCACACACTGTGGTCGCCAGGTTACAGGCCTCGCCAGGCCTTCCGGGTTATGCGCTTCCACATGTCAGGTTACAGGCCTTACCCGGCCTTCCTGAATGTGAGCTCCCACATACTGTGGTTGTCAGGTTGCAGGCCTCACCCGGCCTCCCTGAATGTGAGCTCCCACATACTGTGGTTGTCAAGTTGCTGGCCTCACCCGGCCTCCCTGAACGTGAGCTCCCACACACTGTGGTTGTCAGGTTGTAGGCCTCACCCGGCCTCCCTGAGTGTGAGCTCCCACATACTGTGGTCGCCAGGTTACAGGCCTCATCCGGCCTTCCTGGTTATGAGCTCCCACACACTGTGGTCGCCAGGTTACAGGCCTCATCCGGCCTTCCTGGTTATGAGCTCCCACACACTGTGGTCGCCAGGTGACAGGCCTCACCGGCCTTCCTGGTGATGGGCTTCTACATGTCAGGTTGCAGGCCTCTCCCGGCCTCCCTGAATGTGAGTTCCCACATACTGTGGTCGCCAGGTTACAGGCCTCACCCGGCCTTCCTGAGTGTGAGCTCCCACATACTGTGGTTGCCAGGTTACGGGCCTCACCGGCCTTCCTGGTGATGGGCTTCTACATGTCAGGTCACAGGCCTCACACGGCCTCCCTGAATGTGAGCTCCCAGATACTGTGGCCCGGCACATTCTGTGGCAGGTGACAGGCCCCAGCCGGCCTTCCTGGTTATGGGCTCCCACATACTGTGGTCGCCAGGTTACAGGCCTCATCCGGCCTTCCTGGTTATGAGCTCCCACGCACTGTGGATGAGCTCCCACCTAATGTGGTCGCCAGGTTACAGGCCTCACCTGGCCTTCCTGAATATGGGCTCCCACATACTGTGGTCACCAGGTTACAGGCCTCACCCGGCCTTCCTGAATATGAGCTCCCACATACTGTGGTCGCCAGGTTACAGGCCTCACCGGCCTTCCTGAGTACGACCTACTGTGGTCGCCAGGTTATAGGCCTCTCTGGCCTTCCTGATATGAGCTCCCACCTACTGTGGTCGCCAGGTTACAGGCCTCACCCGGCCTTCCTGAATGTGAGCTCCCACATACTGTGGTCGCCAGGTTACAGGCCTCACCCGGCCTTCCTGGATATAAGCTCCCACATACTGTGGTCGCCAGGTTACAGGCCTCATCCTGCCTTCCTGAGTGTGAGCCCCCATGAGCTTCTACAGGTCAGGTTACAGGCCTCATCCGGCCTTCCTGAATGTGGGTTCCCACACACTGTGGTCACCAGGTTTTTAGGCCTCTTAGGCCTTCCTGGGTGTGAGCTCCCACATGCTGTGGTCGCCAGGTTACAGGCCTCACCCGGCCTTCCTGGTTATGAGCTCCCACATATTGTGGTCGCCAGGTTACAGGCCTCACCAGGCCTTCCTGAATGTGAACTCCCACTCACTGTGGTCGCTAGGGTGTAGTTGTGAGCTTTCACATGTCAGGCCTCATCAGGCCTTCCTGAATGTGAGCTCCCACCCACTATGACTATCAGGTTACAGGCCTCATCTGGCCTTCCTGATCATGGGTAAATTCAGGCCTCAAAACCGGCCTCCTGAATTTAGAGTGATGAAGTACATGCACATTTACTTCATCTATTTTCTTTGTACGCTCCATACCTTCTAAATAAACCCATACTTATGGTAAGTCACACGACGAAACGTCTTGTGTACTTTCTAAAATCCATTTCTTATGGTAAGGGTCGTGCGCTGTACGCTTCAGTCCCTTCCTATGTGGCTAGACCCCGGTCTTTCACCTTGGGTCCCACTCTAGATGCGTCCTGTCATCAAAGTATGCTACGACAGACGCCTTTCTCTAGCTAACTTCCACTTTTGATCCAGGCCTTCCTGGACTCAGAATGGCTAAGTTCATGCACTTTTGTTTCATGTACTTTCTAAAAATCCATATTTATGGCCTTTCTGGAAGTAGCCCCACATGGTGTGGTTGTCAGGTTACAGGGCTCACCAGGCCTTCCTGAAAGTAAGCTCCCACAGGTTGTGGTTGCCAGGTTTCGGGCCTCACCGGCCTTCCTGAGTATGAGCTCCCACCTACTGTGGTCGCCAGGTTACAGGCCTCACCCGGCCTTCTTGAATATGAGCTCCCACATACTGTGGTCACCAGGTTACAGGCCTCACCCGGCCTTCCTGAATATGAGCTCCCACATACTTTGGTCGCCAGGTTACAGGCCTCACCCGGCCTTCTTGAATATGAGCTCCCACATACTGTGGTCGCCAGGTTACAGGCCTCACCCGGCCTTCCTGAATATGAGCTCCCACATACTGTGGTCGCCAGGTTACAGGCCTCACCCGGCCTTCCTGAATATGAGCTCCCACATACTGTGGTCGCCAGGTTACAGCCCTCACCCGGCCTTCCTGAATATGAGCTCCCACATACTGTGGTCACCAGGTTACAGGCCTCACCCGGCCTTCCTGGATATAAGCTCCCACATACTGTGGTCACCAGGTTACAGGCCTCACCCGGCCTTCCTGAATATGTGCTCCCACATACTGTGGTTGCCGGGTTACAGGCCGCATGGGCCTTCCTGAGTATGTACTTCCACATGCTGTGGTCGTCAGGTTTCAGGCCTCACCGGCCTTCCTGATATGAGCCCTCATGTACTGGAGCTCCCCACATAGGGGGTTATCAGGTCTTAGGCTTCAGAAGACCTTCCTGGTTTTGATCCCTCTTACTTTCTCAGTGTTCAGAACGAACACTGGGTAGGCCCATGGATTGAGTGGACGTCTTCCGTCATTTCTTGAGGTTGAGTCACACTCTCCGGGGAATCCCGTCTCTGTGATCCGGAACTGAATGGTTTCTGCCAGCTTTGCAGGCCTTCAGTTTTGGATGCCTTTTCCAAGGCAGTTTCCAGAGGCTCTGTCTCGGACAGACAGGCAATGGCCAGACTGTGCGTCTTAGGATAGATCACCAGGCCAGCCTGGTGGCATGTCAGGAGGCATGCTCTCCTGAATAGTGACTGGCTGGGTGTCCCTTGAGTCCCCTAGCCACACTCCCTAGAAGGGACCCCTTCTATTAGGAAGTTGTGGTCCTAAGCCTTTGAGCTGGCCCAGATATTCCTCCCGTGAACTATGTTCTGGCAGTTTTCTCGGTTCATTAGCTTGGGCTATGATCGGTAGGGAGTGCTGTCACTGACAGCCCAACGTGACCTAGAGTGAGTGGTTTTAGTGTCCTTTGTATTACTGGTTCTGACAGTTGTCACTGCCATTGGGCATGCACTCCCCTCAGTATGGCGGCGTGGGTATTTCGTTCCCCATAGCGTCGATGACGTATTGTTGAGTTCCCTTCGAAAGGGAACGTCTCAGGTTACAACTGTAACCTATGTTCCCTGAGAACAGGGAACGAGACAATACGTCTCCCTGCCATACCTCGGGGCCTGCCTGCAACAGTCCCTTCAGACGATAGGATGTTGTCACGGTCTCAAGGCGCCCTTTTTATACATCCAGGTTGCGTGCTCATCATTCGAGCTGATGAAGCACGGGCTGTCGCCGGTCAACATGATTGTTGTGAGTTGATACTTGATTTCAGACACCTGTCACGCCTGAGGCGTTCCCCATAGCGTCGATGACGTATTGTCTCGTTCCCTGTTCTCAGGGAACATAGGTTACAGTTGTAACCTGAGACGTTACTACTACTAATTTACTACTAAATTAAGGCTACTCTTTCAGAAGATTGTAATAGCGATTTGTAATAAAAACATGGATTGCCAGAAAAAATTCAGTAGAAGCCTTGTCTCATAAATTACGGAAATAAGATCCGTTGCATGTGAATTCAATTCTGTTTCACTCAGAAATACAGATTACAGAAGTAAAATGGGTTGTTTTTGGCTGAATAAAAACTTTAATTTTTGTTTTTTATTTCAGGTGAATAAAATACATTTGGCTTCCAAAAAAAATATTTCAAATTATAATATATAATTTTATTTTCTAATTCGAATGAATAAAGGTACACTCAATTTTTGTATCAAATGTACTATATGATTCTTTAAGAATAAAAACTTTTAATGAAAAAAAATATTTGAGAAATCTAGAGTGTTAAGTGGATTTTATTGCAGTATTCATGTAAGGTCATGACTGGCAAATCTGCATGAGAAAATAGTAGCTTTTCACACACACACACACACACACACACACACACACACACACACACACACACACACACACACACACACACACACACACACACACACACACACACACACACACACACACACACACACACACAGCATCCCAACCTCTTCCCTTCAAGGGTCACCTGGGTTAAGATGAGTGACAGCTCTCCGGATCACAAGGGGCTATAGTGGAGAGAGTGAATTTGGTGGAAAGATCATCTCCTCCCTCGGGGTGGTCAAGGCTTCACTCTGAGAGAAGACTGATAAGAACACAGAGTGACTAGGGACATATGTCTGAGACAGATAAAAAAAAATAAAAAAACATGAGCATCAGAGAGAAACGCTGCAGGAACTTTAGCACAAAGCAGCTCTGTCCCAACAGACTGAAGGTTACATGCAACACCTATAGCGGAGAGTGAGGGGGTTTCGCTAAAATGCGATCAAGTGGAGAGCTGAATTTGTCTTTCGTTTTCACACCCTGCCCATTTTCCCCGACAGCCTCGTGCCTTGGTCATTGTTCTTCTAAATGTTTGATTTTCTGCCAGTATCGTTTGATAGATGTGACAAAAATATTTTCAAAAGCTTTTACTTTTTGACAGATTTATTACATAAATATTTACTATATTATTATATTAAATAATGACGACATCAATAAACAGATTAAGTAAAAATATAATGGATTTATACTATAGTGTGTATGTTTAATTTAATATTTAATTCTTGAATATTTACAGTAATATGATTAAATACTTTGATTTTAGGTATGATCTCTAAAGGTCTTTACTATTCTAAAAGTAACGGAGGCATCTACAGCAGTCTGTCCCACTACTTAAAGACATTTCGTAATAAAATGTAATTTTTGTTTTGTTTATAATATTAACCACAAAAATAGAGAATTTTTCCCCTGGATTATAGGCTACTGTTTCTCCTTATTATATATATTTTTGATGGACAAAGTTTGTGGACATTAGCAATTAAGGTTTGACTATGAATGGAGGCTTTTGATTAATTATCAGGTCTGTCATTCTGAATTTGAAGTGAGAAATGGAGTTCTTCAGAAAAGTCTAGGGATTTAAATATCCACAGCTAAAATGCAGATAGAGTGAAACACCACGCTCAAGTTATTGAATCACTATGACTTTCTAAGGGACAAGCAACAAGAAACGTGCACAAATAGATGGGAGTCTGTGGGGATGTACGGTTGTATTTCATACTTCCCAAAGCAACCAACCAGTAAGCAATTTCTCACAGATTTCCCATCAACACATCATCACCAGCGTTTGCTGTAAAGTGGATTCATTGTTTCCTGCAACAGTTCTCAATGCACACAGATTCATTTGATCGCTACGGAGTAATCGGGGGTTATAAAGCGTGACCAACCGATGGAATCGAAAGGTGGCGCTTCGGCCTCTTATGTTATGACTGCAACAATCATGATCTATGAATCAGCAGACCAGAAACACATTTCTGCCATAACTACAGAACAGACCCAGACAAACTCAAATACCAAAACCATTAACAAGACTGAGCACTGCTGTCTGCTTGAGAGGAAATATGATGGTGGAGGAAAATAAATCGCTTTGTTTGTGCATGCCAAGCTGATACAAAAGTGGCTTTGCGTATTAAGGAAAACATTGCAGAGGAAGGGTGCTGGTGTGTTTATGCAGTGTTTGATGACTTGGTTTCCTTTTAGTCATAAAGGTGAACTATTGAATAGTTTCTTTCTTTATACAATCTCAAAAATAAAGGATCCAAAAGGCGTTTTTTGTTTTTATTTTTCAGCAATGCCATAGAAGAGCAACTTTTGGTTCCTCAAAGAACCTTTCAGTGATAAAATAACCATTTTTTTCTTAGTGTGTAGAAGATTTTTTTTAAAAACCTTTCCACTATAAAGAACCAATGGAAAGGTTCTGTGGACGTTAAAGGTTCTTCATGAAACCATCAATGCAAATAAACAACCTTTATGCATAAAAAGTATTTAAATACATTCAATAATTAATTCAAAATCTTATTTATGTATTTATAATAGGATGAAAAAATACTATCAAATATAAGCAAATGTGTCATTGAGCATGTGAACTGAATTTCAGAATCACAAGCTTACATTTGTACAGCTACTTATTTAAAACAAATATATTACATTAATGTGAAGATATTTAATTATTCTATGAAACCATAAGATCTCATATATAAGTAGATAAGAGTTATGTGACAATTTTATTTATTTAAAAATTTGTCACATCATAAACACAGAATGATCTACCTAAACCCTGAAAGTAAAGCCACATTGAGATTTTAGGTTGAATATTAATTGACAGAATGGTGCATTTTATCATCTACAGTAGTGGCAGTCCTGGTTGAGTTGTTGTTTCCTGGAGGATTATACTGGGAGAGGAATATAATTTCATACTGCAGTATTGATTGATTTTTATCTTTGCCAGCTCAGTTGTCGTTGTCCTTCTCCAAAATGACCTCTGGGGAAAAGAGGAGTCTGTTGTGGTCTTATTCCTTCTGGAAACTATAAGATGTCATTTATCATAAATCATCCTGCAAATCTAATTATAGGGATTGTCTGTAAAGATAAAGCATTTTTCACAGACTTCTAATATTTTATGAGATCTAGAATAACATTACTGATGTCTCTATTGAGCATGTTCATTGTTTACATACACACTGATGATATAATTATAACTCTCACAAATCAGCTTATTGAATTAACCCATTGTCCCAGTTTACATGCAAACCAATAACCCAACAACGCAAGGAAACCACATTTATAAGACTTCATTAAAAGTCATTTTTATAATGTCTTGGGAGTCAGAGTTTACGCTATATATCCTCCTCCCCAACCGCAAAAAAATTTCTCTGTTTGAATGTGCTTATAAAGGGGCAATGACATGAAAAATAATTTGCCTTTGTCTTTTGATATAAAAGAGGTTTCATTTACTGACAAGCCTTAAAGGAGCCACCCCTTTAAAACAGATAATTTCCGACAGAGGGTCAGAATGAAGATTAAATATAAATGTTTTTACACGCTCACACACACACACACACACACACACACACACACACACACACACACACACACACACACACACACACACACACACACACACACACACACAAGCACGCACGAACCCACACACACACACACACACACACACACACACACGGTTATTGGCTGGAACAGTTTCTTATGTTTCGTGGTGCTAACCTGCACCACGAAACATAAGAAACTGTTCCAGCCAATAACCGATAAGAAGGGTATGGGGGTGGGGTTTGGGAGGTTAGTGCGCGGATGAGGTGGAGGGGGGGTCTAGCTAGCCTCCGTTTTGTTTGACAATACTTCGAAAGTCAACAAGAAGTGACGTCACCAAACTATTTATATAATATATGTGTATTTCAGAGAGTAAGTTCAAAAAGTTTTAAACCTTGTGGACTATATGTGACACTGGACTACAAAACCAGTCAAAAGGATAATTTTTTTTAAAATTAAAATGTATATATCATCTGAAAGCTGATTAAATAAGATGGATGGATTTGTTAGGATAGGACAATAGTTTGACCGAGATACAATCTAAATATTCACCCTTTAAAGTTGTCCAACTGAAGTCCTCGATATTGCTGCATCCACTCACAAAAATATATTTTTTTATATATTTACGGTTGAAAATTTACAAAATATCTTCAGGGAACATGATCTTTACTTAATATCCTAATGATTTTTGGCATAAAAGAAAAATCGATTGACCCATACAATGTATTGTTGGCTGCTGCCACAAATATACCGTGCAACTTATGACTGGTTTTGTGGTCCGGGGTCACATATGTAAACATCTTTTATGTAAAATATCCTGTTCAGGGCATTAGATGCGTTTTAATTGTAATTAATCGATTGGACAGACCTAATTAAAATAATTGTGTTTACATGCCGCACGAAACCAGGGTAGGGACAAAAGACAATCGGTTAATGCTTAAGTTGTTTACAACCGTACTCTGATAAAGGAAAACAGGTTAAAGCATTTAAATGACCGCATGCATAGTCGACTTAAGCATAA
This sequence comes from Siphateles boraxobius, assembly GCF_051911475.1. Lineage (NCBI taxonomy): Eukaryota > Metazoa > Chordata > Actinopteri > Cypriniformes > Leuciscidae > Siphateles > Siphateles boraxobius. The sequence continues at coordinate 13,623,937 of NW_027508855.1, read as the reverse complement.
TCGGGTTAAGAATGTGCATGTATAAGCAGATATTTGGGTACACCTATAATTTTTAAATAAATGTTATATGTAAATAAAAGAAAAAAATAAATTAAGTTGCTGTACAGATACCGCCAAGAAATCTTTGCTTCATATATAGGACCTAATCAGTTTCCACTGTGCAAAGATGCTCATAATGACAGAACTGCTAATTAAGATGCACAGATAAGCGTGCTGCCCTTGCTGTGAAGTCCCACCACCATGAATTTAGGTTGTAATTTGTTTTCCACAGGTCTTTGCACATGCTTACTGCTTATTTATTTCTGTTTTGAAGGGCGAATGGTTTTATTTTATGATTAATAATAAAAGCAAATGCCTAGTGGATGTGTGTTTTTTTACACTTACTCCAGTTTATACCAGGACCTTTTGACTTATCTTGCAATCTGTTATGCGACAGGTTAATTAAATGTATAGTTCACCCAAAAATGAAAATTCACTATTTACCATATGTTGCTTCACAAACAATGACTGGTATTAATTTGAGAACCTTTGTGACTGGATCATTAAGTAAATGAATTAAACGGATGATGATTCATGATGGAATCACTCAGTCAGATTTGTAAACGTCAAATGGTTAATTCAAGAGAAACAGCTTAAAAGAATGATTTGTTCACTGATTCAGTTCTCAAGGTCAGCTCACTGACTTAATCCACATGCCACATTTCTCAAGTTAACAGCTTGCTGGAGGGAAGATTATCAGTGAATAACTGCTTACTTTTTGTTCCTCCTACAAAGTTACCTAGTGTGTATGATGGATAAACTACTCTTCAGTCATGATAATTTTCAGGATATTTTCTAAGACGTATTAATGTATATTGAATGTACATAGGTTTGGTCTTCTGCTATCCTGCTGTTGGACCTATGGTTGCTGCTGATGCATTATATATATTGACTTGCTTCTGCTTAATTCTTAGAACATAAAATTTATGTAAACATACTGCTGCTACTGCTGCTGCTATAGAGGTAGCAAATCTAGACAGGTGGTGCTGGGGAGGTGGAGGGCTAAAAAAAGGATTTGCATAGTGCACAGAGATAGTGTGTTCATTTGGATAATTCGTGGTTATTAAGGGTTCTGGTAATGAATATGTGGAATAGATTGGCTGAGAATGTTACATTGAATGAACCAATGAGAACATGAATAGAGTTTCATGGCTGAACTATTCATTTATGGTGTTGTATGTGTGTTTTCTGTGAGATCTGTCATTAAATGAAAAACATGAGGTTGAGTAAATGTTAAGAAATGTTTAATTTTGGGGTCAACTGTTACTTAATCAAACTGTCGTTCCAAACCCGTAATACTTTTGTTCACCTTCGGAACACAAATTAAGATATTTTTAATGAAATCTGAGCAATTTTTGTCCCTCCAGTGACAGTCTACGCAACTACCACTTTGATGCTTCAAAGAAGTTAAAGAGAAAAAATAATCCTTATGAACCGTAAAACGAATTCATATGAATTGAGCAGTTTAGTCCAAATTATCTGATGAGACACTGTCATTTTATTTGACGAACAGATGGGATTTAGGCGTTTATTCAAATATAAACATTGAAGAGCTCAACTAAACCTGCTTGACGCGCAAAACCTCTTGTGAAAGATCAAACGTGCTGCGTAACACACAAGAATGAACCTTGAACCATTGGTTCTCGCACATCAAGTGATAAAGTGATCATGTCTCTTCATAAAATTTGGTCTCAAGTCATGGTTTAGTTTTATGATCTCTTTATGAACTTTTTGAAGTGACAAAGTGTAGTTGCGTAGCTGTCAATGGAGGGACAGAAATTATTAAGACGAAAGTCTTAAGGTTTTGGAATGTCATGAAGGTGAGGTGAGTAAATGATGACAGAATTTTAATTTTTGGGTGAACTAACCCTTTAAGTTGCTTTTTAATCTGTATCCTGTTTAGATGGAAAACAAAGGCTTTTTTCTTGCTCCTTTAGTCTGATTTAAGATTGTGCTTTTGTCTTGCTTTTTGTATTGAAGGAAAATAGAAAGTCATTTCCGTCTCTTTGAAATAATGAGGAGAGGGATAGAAAACACAATTAGTTCTCGGTTTCAGTTCGCTTTTCAATAGGACAAAATTGGCACTATGAAAAAAAGAGATTGCTCGCTTCATTTCTGTTGCTTTGAGTCACGTTTTCTCCAAGACAAACAGAAATGCATTTTCCTTTGTGTAACAAGCACAAGTGGGGTGAGGTTTATCCCCTGGAGACGGTCAAAGTTGTGTACTTGTCACTGAAGCAGCTGTAAGACTGATTGGAAAAGAGTGAAAGAAATAGAAAGTTGGACTGGGTGGAAATGAGAGAGAGACTCAGAACATAACGGTCAATATTTATTGAATGAACTGTGCTTGCACCCTAGGAGCTCGTGTCAGATCTACTGCTTTAATTGGGCAAGGATGGTCACTTACCTGAGAAGGACACATCTCCTCTATTTGATCTCTATTCACTTTAATGCATAGCAGTCCAAGACTCTGTCAAAATCGAATTGCCTTTGTAAATGTAAAAATAACAAGTCTCCTGTCCCAGCCCTTGGATTCAATTGCGTTTTAATTCAATGAAGTTGATGTGAATCTACAGCTACTGTCTAACAGCAGACTGGGAAGTTTTTGCAGTTTGTTTGTAAAGGGTTTTGTAGAACAGGAGAGAGAAATGAAATGTTGTAATGCTTTTAGTGATATTCTTGCTGAACTAGAGGAGGCTTGATTTTTTTCCCCTTTTTTCTGTCCATCCATCCATCCATCCATCCATCCATCCATCCATCCAGTCAGTAATTAACTGTCAGCTAATTCTAAGAGGCAATTAAAATGAACAGCATGATGGAATCATAATTCATGCAGTCGCTATGTCATTAATCGCATAGCAACCGCATTATGACATCATAATACTTAAGAACTTGGACACACATCTTGTGTCAAAAGAGACTGCTGAGTCCAGTCTGCTCAATCACAGATGAAACATTCCATTTGATGTAAGGATTTGTTCACTCGGCTTTCACTATGAGATAGTAAAAACTGCTTCCCTTTTGATGTGTTCAGAGCATAAACAATCATGGCAGCGTTGTGAACGGTAAATGTATGCTCAGAAAGCTGTCTTCAGAAAACTACTGCAATGGAAAAGCAAGGAATGCCTTCAGTTGTGAAACAAAAAATGCAATAAAGAATAAATGAAATGCTCTACAATCTGATGTGGAATGATGCTTTGATGTGGCAGGTACCACTGAAGCCAAAAAACTGTTACTAAAAGATGAGAAATACTCTGCATTGCACTACTATAATACTCTACAGTCTTACCAGAAAAAAATAAAATGGAAGTTATGGTGTGTGAACAGAACGTGTCCATTTAGAGTAGCCTATACTATTCCAATGAGTCATGGCAGAGGGGTTTGTGTCTCAAAATATGTCATCAAAGGGGACCTTTTAAGTCTAAAAACTCTCTGATGAGTGTGTATGTGAAGTTTTAGCTCAAAATACACCACAGATAATTTTTGTAGCTTGTTAAAATGGACGCTTTTTTGGTGGTGAGCAAAAACGCGCAGTTTTTTTGTGTGTCCCTTTAAATAAGCTGATGCTCCCGGCCCCATTTCAAGAAGAGGGCGGAGCTTCAAGAGCTCATGATCTGGTGTCAGGACGCACTGAATATGTCAGTAGTGGTGTTTAGTTCGAACCGGAGTCAGACAATAATTTCTACAAAGCCAGAGAATATATGTGACCCATGCTGGCAAAATGAGTCGACATGCGCACAGTTTAATTTCGTGAAAGCGAAAAAGGTCAATTTTGGTCGATTTTGAGTTTTTCACAAACATTTGTTGATTAATTCCTCAACTAGCGATCCCAATGCTCCAAATAGTGATTAAACATCTAAAAGTATCTTTATTTGTGCGTTTTCTGAGAGGAGTAGCCAACCTTTCCTTTGTCCATTAAAAATGCTGTTTGTCTCTGCTCGCTTCTAGACTGGCGCTTCTTCTCAGCACAAGGTTGGTATCGTTGTAAAGTGCAGTGTTCCAAATATTTTGCTTTGTCCTTTTTCAGGAAATTGTATTCCATCAAAACACTAATGTTTTTGAATGGCCTTCCAGTGAGAAAGCCAGATTTCTTCTCTTCCTTTTGCAAACATCTATCAGACATGCTAACAAGCTGTCTGCTCGTGTCAGTGAAAGCATATGCTACCTTTCGAAATTCTGGTGTCTGTAAGATTCTTTTGTTTTATGTCTTCTGTGTATTTTAAAATAAGTCTCTCATGCTCACCAAGGCTGCATTTATTTGATCAAAAATACAGGAGGAACAGTAATAGTGAAAGATTATTACAATGTTTTCTATTGTAATATATTTTAAAATATAATTTATTCTTGTGATGGCATTTCTTGTTATGATCAATGATGAAAACTTTTGTGCTGCTTAATGTTTTTGTGAAAACTGTGATAATTTTTTTTCAAGGTTCATTGAATATGAATAAACAGCATATTTAAATAGATTTTCTTTACTGCCCCCTTTGATTAATTTTGTGCATCCCTCCTGAATAAAATTAATTTCTTTCATCAACAACTGTAATATTTTCTAAACAGTACCTTGAACCAAAAGAGGTTCTGTAATATTTGTCCATTTTGTCACATTTCACAATACAGTTAAAAAGAATTTACATTCTTTGCTGATGTTCGAACAGCATGGTTTCAGAAAAGCCTTTTGGATACACTGTTGGATACACCATAATTTAACACATTTTTATTTCACAATTCTGACTTTTTCATCAAAATTGTGAGTTGCTTCTCTCAGTTGCATATCTCTCAGTTCGGACTTTATACCTCAAAATTGCAAGTTTATTTCACAATTTTGAGAGAAAAAATCAGGAAAAATTGCAGAATATCTCGTAATTCTGCCTTTTCTTCCCAGAATTGTGAGATATAAACTCTGAATCGTGACGGGGAAAAAACAATATTACAGTTAATAGTTCAGCTAACCCTTGCACTCCTGTTTCAATGTCTTATAGCATTTAAGAGTCTGGAACACTGTGACTGTGAAAACAGACTGATCCATTTGAAAGGGTCAGAAAATGAGAAATTATATTTTTTATGATCTTTTTACATGATTCATTGAAATTATGTTGTGTTATTTTGTTGTGCCCACAATCATATTTGTGTGCATGTTTTGTGTGTCTTTCTGTATGAGTGCTAAAAGTTTGGTGAGGTGAGGCCATAGGCAGCTTCATTTCAGAATTGGGTACAGAATTTATTTTTTCTCACTTATTAACACCAGTTCTGAAGCAACTTTCAACAGACCAGTGATTTTTGAGAGTCTATGTGTGTCTGTGATTTTTGTTCCACCGTTAATTGGAATCCTCATTTAACATAGGGACAGAGAGTGTCTGTGTGAGTTGCTCCTTCTGTGTCAGAGAGATTCTAATCAAAGTTCAAAATTATTTTTTCTCTCTTTTTTAAGTTAAGTTCTAATATATTTCTTTTTTATATATAATACGTATTTAATAGTATATATTCAGCTTTACATTAAGTACTCAATTTTTAGTTTTAGTTAATAATAACATGATAAACTAATATCAAAACTTCTTCATACGTTTATCAAAATATCAAATATCAAAAGTCATACGTTTACCTATTGTACATCTTTCAGAATCTGCAAGGTAATGCTCAAGAATGCAACACGATGCATTAAGAGCCAGGGGTAAACTTTTGAGCAAATGGTGATGTTTTAAGTTCCCTTTCGTAGTCTCTCCGAGTTACGTCGGATGACGACGAATGGAGGTTTCGCCTAGAAAGCCAATCATCTTCGTGTATTATAAAACGAGCCAATGGCGATGAAATGCCATGGGTCTGCGGAATTTGCATAGCGTAACTCCGCCCCACCTCGTGGGTATAAAAGGAGGACGCTCGGCAACATGCAGATATGTTTTCGCTTCGGAGCCAAGAGCTTCTCTTCACTCCACAAGCCAATCCTGACTTCATCTTCTGTATGGCGGTACCCAGCGAGTTCACATTGCCTGCGATCTGAGCAGTGATCTGCCAGTCTGTGTGTTTCTCCCTGGTCGCCTCAGCATCGCTGAGTTTTTTCTCTAAAAGAGCTACACGTGGCACGTCTTTTTAAAGATGTCTCGCCCGTGTTCTTCTGGGTGCGGTCGTTTCCTGTCTTCCTTTGATGGGCACAATCGCTGCTTTGCGTGTTTGGGCTTAGAACACGCTAAAGCAGCGCTTGTGGATGACTCATGTTCCTTCTCTGGGAATATGGCCATCGCAACACTGAGGTCTAGACTCAATGATCTCATTCGAGAGAGAGTCCCCTCATCCACACCCCGATCTACATCCTCCACGAGAGGCTGTACTTCGGCTGGTGGACAGGGTGACTTGAGGGTGACGGTGTGGGACAATCCGACGATGCGTCCTCGGACCACGCCCCCCTCTACAGTGTTGCAACCCGCGAGTGCTGCGGTGATTCTACCGGGTTCATCCTTCGATGCCCCGCGTGTTTCATTCGGCGCTCCAGAGGAAGACTCGATGTCGATCGCGGCATCACAAGGCGGGCAACAGTCATTGGGAAGTGACGTTGCGGCTGCGTTGCCTCCGTCTGGAGCTCCAGCGTTGCCCGTATTAGATCCCGAGATGACGGCCATGCTCTCCCGGGCCGCCGCGAGCATCGGGCTTGAGTGGAACCCTCCGCCCTGCCCTGAGCGCTCGCGGTTGGATGATTGGTTTTTGGGTGCGGCTGCCGCCTCGCGGCCACAGCCAACCCCAATGCCATTCTTCCCGGAGGTGCATGAGGAGTTGACGAAATCATGGAAGGCTCCCTTGACCTCCCGTGTACGTTCGTCAGCTTACTCCGCCTTTCCTCCCCTCGATGGGGCGGCCGCCCATGGGTACACTGGGATTCCCCCGGTTGAACGCTCTGTTGCCATGCAACTATGTCCTCAGAGTGCTTCATCTCGTGGTAATCCTAAGCACCCGTCCAAGGCCTGTAGATTTTCGTCCAACCTAGTGGCGAGGTCTCACAGATCTGCAGGACAGGCGGCGGCCGCTCTGCATGCGATGAGCACCTTGCATGTCTACCAGGCCCAGCTGCTCAGAGATATGCACGAGGCGGGGACTGACCCAGGGCTCTTCAATGAGCTGCGTGCCGCCACTGACCTCGCTCTCCGAGCGACGAAAGTGGCCTCACGCTCCCTGGGTCAGGTGATGGCCACCTCTCTGGTCCAGGAGCGTCACCTGTGCCTGAACCTGGCTGATATGCGGGACGCCGAGCGAACCCGTCTGCTCGACGCCCCCATATCCCAGGCCGGCCTCTTCGGCGGAGCGGTTGAGGACTTTGCCCAGCAGTTCTCAACCGCACAGAAGCAGTCTGAGGCGATTAAACATATTTTGCCCCGACGGCCTGCTGCTGCCTCCACCCAGCCGTCGGTACAGACACCTCAGACTGCTCGCCACCGAGGGCGCCCTCCTGTGGCTCCCTCCCCTCCCGCACGGCCCCAGCAGCAGCCTTCACCCGGGCCGCGTCGTGGAGGAGGCCGCAGGAAGGCGCCACAGCCCTCTCCAGCCCCGCGCCCCGCTAAACGCCAGGCTAAGCGGCGCTCCTGAGACGGCTGCTCAGTGATGGTGCCGGTTTTTTCCCAGGAGGTGGTTGCAGGCCCCCTCCTTCCCCCGGCGGAGGGCCGGGGGAGAATCTTTTGTTCTCCCGCTGCCCACCCACGGGTGGGCAGTACCCTATTATGGTCAAAGAAAGAACCAATACACCCATCACTGAGCACACAGAGCCGGTTGACAGTGCGCGACGCCCCCGGGCCTCGCCACTCCCGTCCCCCTCTGTCCCGGATGGTGCGGACGACAGTGTGTGCCGTCTCCGGACCTCACCACTCTCGTCCCCCTCTATCGCCAGACCCCTGGCAGAGCAGACCCCCGTGGAACGCTGGTCCTTCCCTGGTCTCCTCTGTCAGGACGCGGAGCATGACCGCGCCCCCGCACCGGGCCACTTTGCCACCCTCGCCTGGGCCGGTCACTCCGCTTCGCTGCCCCTCCGGGGGGACGCCTGTGGTTCGTATGACCCCGCTGGTTCAGTATCTGACAGCTTGGTTGGAGCTTCCCAGCCTTTCTCGCTGGGTCGCCCGAACTATCAGGCTCGGCTATGCGATTCAGTTCGCACGGTCTCCTCCCCGCTTCAGGGGAGTTCGCTTCACTATGGTCGGTGGCAATGCCCCTATCATGAGAGCGGAGGTTGCCACCCTGCTGGCGAAGGGTGCAATCGAGACTGTCCCTCCAGCCGAGATGAAGTCAGGGTTTTACAGCCGTACTTCATTTTCCCCAAGAAGTCCGGTGGGTTACGGCCGATCCTGGATCTACGCGTCTTGAACCGCTCCCTTCACAGGCTGCCGTTCAAGATGCTCACGGCCAAACGCATTTTCGAATGTGTGCGGCCACGGGATTGGTTTGCAGCGATAGACCTGAAGGACGCCTACTTTCATGTCTCCATCTTACCTCGACACAGACCGTTCCTTTAATATAATTAATATAATTTTTCAACAAAATAAGAACAATTTACATCCAGTTTCATCCTGAATGGACTTCTTGAGCATCACTAAGTGTTTGCAGGGTTTGTGATAGTTGTGTTTGAGTCCCTCAGTTGTCACTAGTGCGAAAAGAAGAATCTCATAATCATAGTCACTGCTAGTAAGGAGTCAAATATGCAGAAGATGCTGGAAAAGCAAAGAATGTGCAGGAGCTGGAGGATTTTTCCCCATGAACAACCGTTACAAAAAAAAAATCAAAAGAAAACAAAAAAAACTGTTCTGGATACAAACACAAAATACAAGATAAATTACTTGATTGTAATATTGTGTGTCAGATAATGATATTCACAATCAAGTAATTTGTCCTGTATTTTGTGTTTGTATTTTGTCTTGTGGACTAGGCTATTAGACATCTGTTATGTGAAAAAGCTTTTTCAGTGCAGTACTAAATAGAAACAATGTTTTTATGATCCTTCTTATTAATAAATAAATAAAAATTCCATTTTGGAGATTTTGAAAGGTTTATGTAAACTTATGACTAAAGTGTAAATGTAACAAAAATCATTAAATTATTAGACGCCAAAATGTTGCTATGGTTCTCACATTCTCATGTTGCTATGGTTACTATGTCAATCATCGCAATTTCAAGACTCACATGACTAAAATTTAGCGGATTCACTCCCACATTTAAATGCATTTATCACTCTTTATAATTTAAAGTGTGAACGTAACCACTGGTCCTCTAGAAGCACGAAAAACAAAACTGTTATTTAGATTGTCGATGGCGCTCCCTTTAAGCCATCACTTACCGCGTTCTGCACTCTCGTCATAAACACTGAAGTGTCCACACTGCACAGTGAATCTCTCATTTATATCGCGTCAAGACTTTGTTTATGAGGGGATTTGCGAAAGGATAAAGCTTGTGCTGATTCTGAACATACATTTTAAGCGAAATCTCCGCATGTTGACTCTAAAATGCCTCTGATTTGCCACTGTGTTCATGCGCCTAATATACATGTCTGTGATTGGCTAATGCTCAACGCGGAAACAACACAAGTAGTTTGGTTTCGTTTTTGAATAATATTGTGTCCTCTAGTGCCCGACTCGACTGGACTCGGACTTTTTCACGAGTCTAAAATGTCCGAGTCCGTGTCAAGTCCGAGTACACATTCATCCGAGTGCGTGACAAGTCCGAGTTCATTCAAAATTGTACTCGAGTACGGAGTCCGAGTTCGAGTACCCCAACTCTAACATTCACTAATATAAGTAATTATTGCTTAATAAATTTCTTCAGAATACACAGAATGTTTTTTTGTTTTGTTGGAACAATCTTTTTGAAGCCAAATGGTGTAGTTGAAAAATCTGCCAGCAGTGGTTTAGGGGACCATGCCAACCAACCAAAACTTGACCTGTTTTGTAACCACGACATTTCAGTTTTCTCGCTCTTGAGTAATGTTTGTAAATATTGTAACAATATAGTTTTTTATGTAAGACTTTGAATTTTTGTCTTTTAGGGACTTATTATTTATTTCAAACTGCTTGACATTTTCTGTTGCTTTCATTGTTTACAAAACAATTTTTGTGTGTTCCTACCTCTGCACAAACGTTTTTAGCTTGCTTTATGGCTGCACAATAGCCCTATTTTCTACTCTTTCTTGTAGCTGAGAGAGGCTGTCAGGCCTAACATTAGTGATTGACAGCAACAGTATAACCTGCACTTATGTTGCATTGTTACATTTATGTCCATTGTGGTTCTGTTCACATAGCACATATCAACCAAACTGACTTTTAGAATTCAATTATGACTTGGTTTATGATTTATTTCTTCAGTGTTAAGTACGGTGGCCCAGTAGTGCACAACACAACGACATTTAAAAAGCAAACATAAGTTCACAACACAACGGAATTAAGCCACAACACAACGAAATGAATCCACAACACAACGGAAAATCCACAAAACAACGGAAAATCTACAACACAACGAAATAAAGCCGCAACACAACGGAAATGCTCCCGACCACTAGAGGGCTCTCGGGCTCTAAAGTTAGTTTTCCTTGCCATTGTTCAATAGAGTCAGCAGTCTATAAAAATATATCAACACCACGATTAGTTTATACAGTATGTATAGCATAATGCACATCGACATTTATTCATTCAAAATCACCTACGTGCATTATAGCTGCATATTTATATTTTTTATATTTATAGAACGCTTTGACGCGCTACCACAGCACATGATCCCTAAGGGAACGTCTGTCAATTCCTCCAAGTTGTTAAAACCATAAACAGTAAAATAAATGGACACAGCGACCCCATTGATTTCAACGGAGAAGACTGAAGCCCGATTATTGCACTTCCTGTCTGATGGCTGAGCGACTGCGCAGGCTCCAACTGAGCGTGACGACAGTCTGACAGTTGTAAATCTTCTAGTAGCTGTGGCAAAACAAATCTGAATCACCTAATTCCTCAAAAAACTTTGTTGAAATATTTTGTCCTGTTGTTTTTATGGACTCTCTATTTATGGGCTTCTCCCTTGACTTTATGCCTCATGTCCCCCCGATTGCCTCATACTATAGACAGTAAAAGATTGCCTGCAAGCTTCACCTCCTGTCTATACGGTAATGTCTCTATTGTGCGACATAAAGTCGCGTGGTTATGACGCAATCATTAGCCTGTTTTTAACAAAAACGGCTTCTACGAGGCCATTATGTAAGATACAAACTAATGGAGCCTTTATACATTGTCGTGATTATTTAGAAATAAATAATGGACAAATGAAGTCTTTGGACGCCTCAGATGTAAAGTTATTCGCTGTCAAAGTGACGCCAAAATGAATGGGAGTCAATGGAATGCTAACAGCAGGTGAAGTTCTGCTACAATGTCGGCTCCCGCGAGGCTTCAACTTCCGGCTGATGGTTTACCCCCTTGGTTAAAACATATCATTTGTATTAATTAAAATTACTTTTAACAACAGACATGTTCAAAATCCAAAGCTTGATTGTATTTGATAGACTGACTTAATACAGGTGGCTTTTTTCCATTACCCTTCATGTATTTTCAGTAAACAATTATTTTTAGGAGATTTCTGTAAAAGTTTTTTTTTCTTTTATAATGTTTAAACGGTTGTAGTTCCTATTAACTACTTACAACAGGTGAAATTGTGCCAATAGCTCCCTGTATGCACAGTACAATATTTTCTTTATATATAAAAACATTAGGCCTACTGTAAATCAAAAAAAAAAAAAAATGTCACAAAGCGTGTGGTTCCTATAGTGACCAGACTGACTTATTACAGGTGGAATTGTGCCATTACTTTCCTGTAATTCTGCAATTCGCCAAATGGTTTTTATTTTTATTTATCAAATTATATTATAATAAATTATACGTTTTAACCACTTGGTGGAATTGGCAGACGTTCCCTTAGGGATCATGCGCTATATATAATATATAATCAGTGTGCAGATATAATTCATGTAGGTTATTTTGAAATAATATTTTATATCGATATACAATGGTTACACTTAAAACTAATCGTGGTATTGATATATTTAGACTGCTGACTGACTCTATTGAACAATGGCTAGGAAAACCAAACAGTGGCCTGGACAGAATCAATGTTTATCAATATCTATTTTTCTCAGAAATACATATGCGTAATGTTATTTAAAGAGGACCTATTTTGCCTTAGCCTATTTTTTTTTTTTTTACATTTTCTTTTGTTAGTGTGTAACGTTGCTGTTTGAGTATGAATAAAGTCTGCAAAGTTTAAAAACCCAAAGTCCACTCCAAAGGAAGTTCTCTATATGGGTTATAACTTCCTGAAACGCCTCATTTGTAGTATTAATTTTCTTCCAGGAGCGTGTCACAATATTCCTTTAAAATAATTCTCTAGTCAACAGGGTCAAGGGTAAAGGCCTGGTTGTGTTGCGTTAGTAGTGTGTTGAAACTAGTAGATATAAGGGGCGTGACATTTTTACCAATCATATTTTACCAATTAATTTACCAATCACAGCACACTGGTCCAGCTGACCAATCAGAGCACATTGTACTTTTTAAGTAAAGGGGCTTCATAGAGACGGGAACTAAACGGAACGTTTCTGACAGACTAGGAAGAGAGGCGCAGCAATGATGTAAAAATGTGAAAAATTATGTTTTTGAACATTCAAGCATAAAAACCTATTTGAATAGAGCCCAAAAACTAAATCAAGACTTTGTAAAAGGCCATAATATGGCCTCTTTAATAGAAATTGTTTGTGCCAAGACAGATACACTGTAACTACTGCACAAACAAGCACTTCTCCATTGTTTGGATGTCAGGTCAAGTAATTTAGTTGTATTTTTCACAATGTGCATGATTTCAAAGCAGCTACATGTATGCAGGAAGAATTGCTGTATTATCAGTAATGTCCTATTTTAGCGGGAAGTATTTTATTATTTCGGGGTAGTATTCATTGAAAAAAATAGAAGGTAATATACAAAACTGAGTGATAGTGATCAAACATTAAAATAGTTGTCTAATAGTTGTAATAATTGTTGGCTGGTAAATGCTGTTATTCATAATCATAACTACCTGTTGTTGATCTTTTGCCGTTTTTGCCATAGAATATGTCCTTGTCTGCATATTGAGTTTTATATAAATGCATTTGTCCTCTTTGTGAGGACCACATGATAATGTGAATTGTCTTAATTTCTTGCAGCAGTATGATAGTTTTACGTTTTTCTGTCACTTGAAGGAACTGTGCAAAACAGCTTAGCCACTGCAGTAATTCTGTGATCTATGCATATTACATAAATGCAGCTTGCAGCCTGTAGTTAGAGAAAACAATGACTGAAAGAGGTGTCACACCGTCCAATAAACGGCAAACTGGTTAATGAATAAATAAACAGATGGAAGCAACAGTGTTCAGTAACAGAATTTTGCTTAATTCAACCTAATTTACTGGAAGAAACAAACCAGAATAATACAGTATAAAAAATGTCACACATTACTGCAACCACAGCGGCAGCCACAATGATGACTTTAAGTGCTCTTGTCGACAAGGGAGTGACTAAGAGACAGAACAACAGCCTTAAAATAGCACCCTAACCCTGTCATATAGGAGAGGCTGTCTCTTTAGGAACCATTTACTGCTTCTATTTACCTAACTAGAAATGGCGACTATCATTATTGATCAACAGTATGCCCCGGCCTTAGGCTATGTCTCAGCAGCTGTTTCGAAAGGTCTCCTCTTTCTTGCCTGAAGTGAGAGAAGAATGGCAGAGAGTTAATGTGAGAGGATGGATGTGTCCCTTGTACCCTTGCCCTGTATGACTGCTCTCTTAGATGCCATTGCAGAGAGTTAATGATTACATTTACATTTACATTTATTCATTTAGCTGACGCTTTTATCCAAAGCGACTTACAATTGCTATATTTCAGAGGCCGCACGCCTATGGAGCAACTAGGGGTTAAGTATCTTGCTCAGGGACACATTGGTGTCTTGCAGTGGATTCGAACCCGGGTCTCTACTAGTGGAACTACTTCAACTAGTCATCAAAAACCTCTTAAATGTATACAACTATGCAGTAGTCTAGTTAAATTTTAAAGGAAATAATCAGCACTGTGGCAGGTGAGGTTTTGTTGCACTCATGACATAAAATATAGAGCAGCTGAGTGGTTGAAGATCTTGACTGCTTAGCTAAAGGTTGTAATTTCAGGTCCCATATGGTGTCATCCATTCGCTAACACCATTGTGCCCTTGAACGAGGCACTTAAACTCCATGTTTTTCCAAGAGGATCGTCCCTATAGTGTAAGATGCTTTGAATACGAATGCATCTGTTAAAGGGCGAATAATGTATTGTGGCAACTTAAAATGAATCAGCTGATATTAAAATGCAAAGTGAAAACTGTAGAGCATTATTTAACTTGAAGTTAACCTTTGAAAACATCTCTAGCTCTGAACTGTAGAGTTCATTAAATGCTAGTTTGCAATATGCTGGAATCAGCCACAGCCTGAGTGGAAAGACATGACTTGATCATCAACAAAAAATTACTGACATTTATATTTCTCAACAAAAACCTAATGATCCTTATCAGATTTCTTTTCTTTTTTTTGCCTCCCCAGAACTGTAGTTATCATTCGCAATATACCACACAATCCATTAGGAACACTACTATCTAACATCACATTCAGCACTTGGCTAATTGAATCTTTTACTTTTTTACAGACATAGGCTACATAAATACCAACTGTTTGTAACTGGATAAATGCAAAAACACCCTTTTTCTAATGACAAAACCTATGTCTGCAAATATGGCCAGAAGCTGACATTGCCTGCTTGTGCTGAAATGTATTGGGCAAGTTTTGCATCAGTGCCTCCACTTATGATTTAATAACAATTTTTGCGCTATAATGCTGGCTTTGCGCATAGTGAGAGAAATGTGACCCTCTGAAACTGGTCAAATGGGCAAAAGAACTGCTGCAACTAGCATTTACACAAGGCCAAAGAATTAATAGTTTATTCTTACATGTTGGGAGAAGAGAACAACATCAGAATGTTCAGATGAAAAATTAAAGGAGCACTTGTACTGTTGTACTGAGCATTGAATTTGCTGAAACAATTGTAATCGTCACATGTAAATAGATGGGTATATATAATGCATACTGTATATCGTGGGGCCAAAATGTCTGACTGAGAGACCACTAGTGAATATAGGAGCATTTAGTGAAGATATTAACATAGCAGTCTGAGTGAAAAGCTGAATCGAAACTATTTTTATATCATTTATGCACTATTATTTAAAGGTTTGTGGTCAGTAAGATTTTTTAATACTTTTATTAAGCAAAGATGCATTAAATTGAGTAAAATTCAATATAAAACCTGTTCTTTTTAACTTTCTATAAATAAAAGAATCCTGAAAAATGTATCACTGATCAAACAGTAGAACAGTCTCACTTTATATTAAGTGGCTTTAAGTATTACATACTTACATTGAAACAATATGTACAATGTACTTATAGTTATCATGTTGTATTGTAAAACCCTTTTGCTGCTATTGAGGTATGATACGGGTAAGGTTAGGGTCAGGTGTGGTGGTATGGGTAGGTTTAAGGGTGGGTTAAGGTGTAAGGGAAGGGTTAATAGTGTAATTACAAATGTATTTACATTAATTACAGCTGTAATTACATGCAGGTATTTTTAAAATATAAGTACAATGTAAAAACAAGTATGTGCACAATAAGTCTACTGTATCAAATTATTAGTTTCAATGTAAATACATAGTACTTAAAGCCACTTAATATAAGTGGGACCGAACAGAAGCACGGAGTGGAACAACAGAGATGATAGGTGAGTGTATATTGAAGAATCTGAACTGGATGAACGTCCTGGTTGCGTATGCAACCAGCCGTTCCCTGAAGGAGGGAACGGAGGACGTAGTCGACATTGACTGAATGGGGATCACGCTAGGGAGCCAATCGTCTTCGAGTACTATTGAACGAGCCAATGTAATTGGCATGTGTGATTTACATCACACACTCCACACACTCTGCTCGGCAGAATCTGCTCTGGGAATAGGGAAGACACAAGCTCGCCGCAGGGAGCCGTACCGTGGAAAAATACACATATGGGATCACCATTGGGATCGCAACATATGAACCCAGCCTAACACAGGTTCCACAAGCTTACGAGTGGTAGGCCTAACACCGGGCGTTCTGCCACGTCCGATGTCGGAGGGGTGCGGTGGACTCAACAGGGTTCGAAAAAGGAAACTCAAATGGAGCAGAAATGGTGCACGTATCCAGTCCGTAGGAGGGGAATGGCGCAGCAAGCCAACACTTTGAACCGGGCTCATGTTGAAACTGGCTTTATGAGAAGGGAGCCAACGGGAAGCAGTGGTTGAAGTATAGGTGTCGCCCAGCCCCCAACTCTAGAATATCTGTCAGCGAAGCACTCTGTGTCAACGCCTAGGCGGAGCACACACTCATTTAAGAGGAGTTCAAGACTTAAGTGGACATGAGCATCTCTGAATTTTCACCAAGATGAAGGCAGCCACCATTCAGTGGGCCAACTTCGCTTGGAAACAGCCTTCCCTCTCTGCTGACTTCCTTAACAGATAAGAGCTGGTGTGAGGTTCTAAGGCTTGCATTCTGTGCACGTAACCTGCAATGAAGCGGATGGACAGAGAAGCCAGGGCTGGGTCTGCCTCCTCCAGGGCAGCGCTTGCAGGCTCACCACCTAGTCCCAATTTAAGGGAGAGGTAGGAACCTTGGGCACATATCCAGGCCGGGCTCTCAGTTCGTGAGAGTTAGCCGGCCCGAATTCAAGGCACAACTCGTTGACCGAAAGCGAGCAAGTCCCTACCCTCTAGTAGAGACCAGACGAGTAGGAGAACTGTTTAAAAACAGAATTTTTAACTCACTGCCTGCAGTGGCTCAGGGGCGGTCTCTGAGTGCAGTAGCACCAGAGATAAGGCCCAAGAGGATAAAGATTCCTTTGCCCCCTCAGGAACCTGACGATCAGACATACTTCCCATGCTTCTGCATCATAATTTGCATCAAGAAAACAGAGGAAACATCATTTTGAGGGTGGAGGAAACAGCCTCCAATCCATCTTTCAGGAAAGAGAGCACTGAATGTACCGAACGCTCTCAGGATCTCCTCACGGAGAGAAGACTCAGTCAACGAATAGGTAACACTTCTTTGGCGTAAGCACACTCCTATTTCAGGGGGTGCTTGCAGGAGTTATGGTAACTACCACATGATCCTGTAGTAGCTACCTGAACCTCCGCGTCTAGTTAGGACCGGCCAGGAATCTCTCCAGGGGTCTGAACGTGGGTGCCATCATGCCCCGTCCCTGAAATTTATTCAGGGGAAGTCAGGAGGGCTGTCGAGGGGAGCTAGGTCTGGTTGGGCCAATAAGGGGCAACTGTCAAGACCTGCTCCATTCCGACCTAGCACCATAGGTGCAAACGGCATACGCGCACAAGACAGGAGCACTGCTCAACATTACATGTGAATTTCGTAATTTTCACTGAACTTTCAGGAGCATTTCTGCTCAACATGTGAGTGTAATGAAAGTCACTGAACTTGAGCAGGCACTAAACGATAATGAATTGTATAACTGCTTTCTTAAAAGTCTCACTGGGGAACGCATGCGGAGCCCGGGGCCAGCTGAGAACTAGTGTCTGTCTAAGGGATGTCCGCTCAGACAGAAATAAGAAAAATGGCAGAGGGAGGACTCCAGAGAGGCAAACAGATGTAACTGTGCGGCTCCGAAGTGGTCCCTGCCCAGCTGGATCGCCAGGGGATGGAGTCTCCACTCTCCCTGGCCAAGGCTGTCATGAGGCTCGTTGGCGGCACGATTGAGCAGGCCAGAAGAACTAGTGGAATGAAGCAGCGTCAGAAGCTTCTGACTCCAAGGGGGAGGTGACGGGCGAGTTGTGACATGCGAGGGAAGCTTAGCGCAACGGCCGCGATGTTCAGATCAGTACCAGCTCGCTGAGCAGCGGTGGCTCAAGGCGAGGTGAACTGTAACAACTCGAGGCACGAATGCCAATGCAATCGGGGGTCGCCCAGGCCTCTGTTAAAGCATGCCCTTTGTACATGGCCCCTCAGACGGTGTTAGTGGACCTCGTTCTAGGAGCGGATTGGCCCGGAGAAACGAAAGGTCTGATCACGGACTGAAGGTTTGGCGGCAGGCCGGGGTGATCTGTTTTCACACAGGGCGTGCGGCTCTGCCACGGTCACCTCGGGACTTGATCATGAAGCTAGAGCTGAAGCGGTCTTCATGTGGAGGAAGCCAAGCGGCTGCATTTGCCATATGCCCCAGGAGCCTCTGAAAGATCTTTCAGTGGGACCCTTTCTCCCTTCTACATAGCACCAGCCGAACACACTCTTTCTTGAAGAGACGTGTTGGATCGAGTCCTACTCCAAACTGAAAAAGAGATACTCAGCCCGAGGGCGAGATTACTCTCTTCCAGTTTGACCTGAAGACCCAACTGGCTATGGAGCACTTGAAGGGTAGGACCTTGTACTGATACTTTTCACCTTCGAACACAAGAGCACAGAATGATCTGTGGAGCGGAGGGATCGAGATCTGAAGTACTGTACTTTAGGTCGAACGCTGCAGACCAACCTTGGGGTCGGAGCATTTGGAAATGCATCTGTGTTAAGAACTTGAACGTAGGCTTTCAAAAAAGGGCCCATTTCAATTGACACAGGTCCAAGATGGCCATGACCCACCACTCTAGGGTACAGTGAATACGCGAATACAGTGAATGGCTACATGGCATCCTTCGCCCGCTGGACTGCAACGTGTCCGCTCACAGGACAGGAGCAATGCTCAACACGTAGGTGTGATTAATATCACTAATCTTAGGAGCATCTTAGCTAAACACCTAGGTATGATTAATATCACTGAGCCAGGGCGGAAGCCAAGCGAAATGAATCGCAAGCCGAGTCTGATGGTAGGCGTACCCGAGGTGGGGCAGCGAGGTGGAGGACAGGCGGCCCAAAGCAGGGTCTAAGTGTGGTGCACGACACTTACCTGTCTCCATGAGATGGCCAGGGATGCGTGAGAAGGCGAATGACCGAGTCTTCGAACCACACCCAGCTGCCGTGCTGGCGAACAAGAGGGGGCTGAGGGATGCAAGGCTTTACAGGGTCGCTCACCGCCAGACTTGCCCTCTTGGGACCCAGGAACAGAGAAACCTGCTCTTTCTTTGAAGTGTGGGTACCGCTCGCTCCACTTCTTTTGGGAGCAAAACGGTGGAACAGACACACACACACAAACGAATACTCCAGCGCAGACGTACATACAGACTACCCTCGTACATGTCCATGGGTGCTGTGGCCTGACAGACCTGTAGCAGCGCCATGGCACGCAAGAGGAGGCGGCATGCCCATAGGCTTTGTAAACTCTGCCCGTCGGAACGGACGGTAACTCACAGGCCTTAAGGGGGGACGAGGACCCCTCCAAAAGGCAGCGGCCGCCAGACACATGTGCAACTGCGTCGTGACAGACCGCTCCACTGGAGGGACAGCCTCGCAACTTTTCACCGCTCCTCCATCAAGAGTAGTGAGGGGGAAAAGCTATTCAGCTATCTCTGGCAGTTTCTGGCAGAGAAAGGTGCCGTCCACAACCTGATAAGCTCTCCATGCACTTCGGGAAAGAAAAGCACTGGGGCGGTGAACTGAGAACGCGACCCGCCCCGAGATACCAATCCTCCAACCGAGACTGAACGGGACACGATGGAGTTCCACTTGAGCCCGGCAGCCTCGGCGTCCCGTTTCAGCATAGCTGACATTTCTGGTTCTGGCTTGGGCAATGTTACACTCCCAGAGGGCGATAACACAGCCGAGTCGTCATCTCCAGAGGCCAGCTCACCCTCCGATGCTGCTATCGACTTTTTATCCTCTTGGGGACCCCAATTGAAACAGCTGATCGGTCCATTATAGGGACTAGCACGCTCAACAGGAATTCTATCGGCTGCGGTGCGATGGAGGAGTGAGGAGCCCACAGGGAATGGTTACTGGGCGAGACATCCATCACTGTCCTCTGATCACCCATCCCACACAGCTCCCGGGGGTGGGACATGGTAATGGGGACTCGCGCTTCGCAGCCGAAGTTGCTCCCCAACTTCCGCTGGAATTGGTGAATAGCAGTGGTGGAAAGAGTACTGAAAAAACATACTCACGTAAAAGTAGCATTGCATTCCAAAAAATGTAGTGTGAGTAGAGTAAAAAGTACTTGTCCAAAAAACTACTTGAGTAAGAGTAAAAAAGTAGCTTATTTAAAAGTACTCATGAGTAGTGAGTAATGAGTACTGAGCTGTGGATTCTACCCCTTATAATAAACACTTTGCACTACAATTTATAAATGAAACGGTATCAATGTTAGTGTTTTGATAAATGAGAATCACTGATATTATCAGATTACCTCACCTAATGCACTGAAAAAGGCTAAGATAGTGAGCTAACACTAATTACACACTTTAATTCCATGATATTAAATATGTTACAATTTAAATGTAAATGCACATTGTTCTAGAAGGGTGGCATCATCCCTTACATTTTACACGGCTACATTTACTCACATTGTAATGCTGATAATATAATTTGTAAGGACAATTGTGCATTAAATAGGGAATTTATATCCAGGAAACTTTTACAAAAGAAACAAACAAACAAACACACACACACACACAAATGCATGTCTCTTTGTAGTCTCGTGAAGCTGTTTTATCAGCAGCATCCACACACACACACAAAACAGGTTCAACATGAAAATTTTTTTTGCGCAAGTGCATTTGCCAGATGAAGACGGATTGTAATGGATCATTGTAATGGATTAACGAGCTGTAGTCACGAACTGACAGAAATGCAGTTCAAGTTAACGCCATGGTTCATAGAGTGCACTGATTCTGAATCTGACGGCATGGCGAGCGCGAGACGCGAAGACGCTGATATCTGGATTGAATTGATGCGTGAAGAATGCACTTCCACAGCAGTCACGAGTAACAGCAGGAATAGGCGGTTAAAGTTTTCTATGCTTAATTTGATTTGATGACAGTCACGAGATCGCTTACTCAATCCAATCAAGTTGATGGATAAAAATAAAATAAAATTAAAACAAGCATGTAACGAGTAACGACCACAAACAGAAGGGAAAATAGCGGAGAAAAAGTACCAATACATCACTTAAAATGTACTCAAGTAAAAGTAAAATTACACAATTTTTAAACTACTCAAAAAAGTACAATTTCTGAAAAAAACTACTTAATTACAGTAACGTGAGTATTTGTAATTCGTTACTTCACACCCCTGGTGAATAGGAACCGTCTTATAATAAGTGTTATTTGGAATTTAAGAGTTAAATTTTTTGAACGCATCCGGATTACCAACTGACACGATTTTCTTTGCACTGCACTCGTTCGGACCCGTTTTGGACCCATTTGCATGCGGTCAGCGAATCTCCATAGGAAATGAATGACTTCCGGTCGCTTCAGAGCCGTATCGGAGCTGATTTCAACTGTCAGTGTGAAGGCGGCGTAAGCGAAATCTGGCAATGCATTCAGAATCCACGATTTGCGAAAATTAATCTTTGAAAAATATTAATAAAGAATGAAGCATATTTGAAGAGCCTGTTAAATTTGTGCGACTGAGTTAATTTTTTTCATTTTCATTGTGTTTTTTTTCTTTTGTAATGGCATATTTTTGATAGTTTCTGAAAAAGTTACGTTCAGTTTTATAAAGTTACGTTCAGTTTTATAAAGTTACATTCATTTTTTTAAACAAATATAATTCCATAATTATTGGGTTAACTTTATTTTTGATCAAATAAATGCAGACTTCTTTCAAAAAATTTTTAAAAAACCCAATCTACCCCAAACTTTTGAACTGTACTGTATAATTTCCTTAGCCTTCCTTTTGCTTTAATGAAAGCATTAACTCACGCTGATGTAAACTGCTGATCTACGTTATCAGCATGAGAATGTTCTGAATCTTGTGCTTCAGTGAAAGCAATGGTACAATGGAGTCAATGTCACCAATATGCCTGCTTGACTAGTGACCCAGAAAGTATTTATTTCAGAATATGAAATATGTTCAAATATATTCATATTGAAATATTAATATTACATAATAACATTTATTTGATTTTAATATTTTAAAATCCTAAAAAAATCTATTTATTTCCAGATTTAAAAAAAATATGACCTCAGGTTTATGGAGCACATTGTGTATATTTCCAGAATAATGGAAAGTAATCAATGCCATCAGTCATCAGTTCAATGCAACTCAATGCTGTAACGACTGAGACAAATCAGACACAATTATTTGTTATATTTAACAAATAATCTTTAAAACTCACTCTGGGATCTATGGTCTCATCCCCCAAACAAGGTAAAGAAGGATCTTGGTTACCATGACTACGATCACATAAGTTGGTTTTATTGCTGTAAAAATGTGGTCAAGAGGAAAAAGCAGGGGCCACGGAAAGACCCATAGCCCTTAAAACAGACTTTCCTGCGTTCATTTATGGATGAACTGATCTGTAAATGAACATGCACACCAGGACACTGTACGAATGATTTACTGTCTTGTGTAGTGTCTTTTGATCCTATTATGTCTTTGATACTATGTATTTTATGATAGAACCAACGGTCAATTTAACCCCACCTGTATCGTGTCTCCTATTTAATTAATCCTCATTTAATGACTCACACTTTAGTGTACATCACCTTCTCATAGAATTCAATGTGTGTTTGTTATATCTATCTGAGTATAAATGGACACAAACAGCTAGGCCTATGTCTAACCACACTTGAGACAGAGCCATAAATCCTCCCAACAGAGGAATTTCCCGCTTGGAAATTCCCCCTTTCTTATTGGTCGAGCCTACCCTGAGATGTGGGACCTTTCTCAGACTTTAAATGGCCTCTACACAATCCCTTCCCTCTCTTGGCCTTCTCGGTACGTTTGCATTGCTGTTGTGACGGTTTCAGTGAGTAACTTGTGATTTCTAAGTTGCAGGTGAATGGCTGAAGGGAGTGGGTGCACACCTGAATGTAATCACGACGCTCGATAAAAGAATGGGACAGAGATGAGAGCGTGTGGGTGTTGAGCTTGGGCTGTGTTTGCGTGCGCTATACTTTGGGTCTGCTGTCACGAGGCTACTGGGAGAACTCGTGACATGGGAGGAATATGGGAGATCACCGGCGCCTTTTGATCCCTCTCTTTTGGGATGGTTGTTGTTTCCGGAGGTTCCATGGACTGAGAATGGTTGGACTGTCGTCTTTCATAAGTGCTAATCCTTTGTGCACATCTACTGATACAATGATTACCATTTACATCTGTACCATTTACAACCATTTAGATATCGTAACACTGTCCTGCGTGGCCACACTAGGCTCCAGGGCAGCAGGCCAATACCCGCAACTCCAACGCAACTCCAACTCCATCGCAACTCCAACCATCAACTCTTCTGACTTCCTTCTCCTGTTTGCTCTGTGTGTCCTCTCCGGCCCAGGGGCGGCATGCCACAATCTGCACTCCAGCCAGGGGAACAGAGTCAAACCAACCACGCAAGTTCATCAACAATTCTTCAGTCAATGCCGAAGAAATCGATTGAGACTCATGAGACCATCAAAATCCTTCTTCTGGAACTTCACGAAATGTTTCACTGCAAAGGCCATGCAAGTATACATTTAATGAGGTGCTCTGAAAATTATAAGCTGATGGTTCTTTTCATAGTTCCATTTCCTTCTTCCGATTTTTATACTGTCACTCACCATTTTACCTATGCATGTATGTATGTGTGTTTTGTTTAGCTATGTTTGTGATTTTGTTAATAAAACTTGTGCACAATACGTATTTGGTTCTGATTCTATGCTTGCAACAAAGTTTATTTTACGATTTAGATTTTGACTACAGGCTCTTAGTAGTACTGTACAGTAAGAAAGACATTTCCCTCCCCCGGAAATTAACATTTCTTAGAATTAATAAACAATTAATACTGAGTGTTCACGGGATGAACAGTTGGATTGATTGTAACAAGTTAATTCTATTAACTGATCCAAATATTCATAATCAATTATAACAAGTTATGATTGATTATTAATATCTCTTTAGAGCTAATTTGCTACAATGCAAAGTCATCCAGTGGCATTCACATGCACAAATACACTAAATGAGCTTCAAGACTGCTTGTTCATTAACTGATTGCCTTTAGCTACAATTTAATTTGTCCGCCATGATAGAGATCACTGGTAGACAGTAGATAAGGCTGTTGATTCCAGATGATTTGTCCTTATATAAATCAAGCTGGGGATACGTATGTGTGTGTGAATGTGAATCACTGTGACTTGTAATTGAAGAACATGCTAAGGACACTGCAGCTAGTTATGGTATTTTTGCCCACTATCATTTTTTAGTAGTTTCATTTACATAGTGCAATGTGACAGTGAAGGCAAGAATTAGTGAGAGAATATATTTTCTTTTTGTCCTAAAACTAAATTTTCAAGTTTCCATTACTCAAAAATCTAATTAATATGGCTACATTTCAGTTTCAAATAGATTTACAACATGCAATTAGTAATGAGTAACAAAAGAGTTATTTCCCCCCTAGAGATGACAGTCCATTCTCTCAGTAATCGGTATAAAGTTATCAAAATGAATTTGCATTTGGATATTTCATGCAGGAATGCACTCAAAGGAAATTAAATATGAATCAACATCTTGCCCTGGCAGTTTGTATCCAGAATGATGTTTCATGCTAGTTTGTTTCTGTCAGTGATTTATGTAGCCCCCCCTCCCCTCCTTATACTGTGTATGGAGTATCCCATCTCTTGACATGTTGACTACTGGAATTAAACAAAAGCTGACGGGATTGAGCAGTTACCCACAATTCCGTTTCATGTGCTGACAGGAATAGAGCCAGGCTTCTCTAGTAATGGACATGATAGCAGGGTGAAAATAGAGATGCTTTGACAGCCAAAACTCCATGCCTCTTAATATGAAAAAGAAAAATGATGAGATGTCAAGTAATTTTATGAAAAAACAAACAGCATATTTTTAAGACGACTCACAATGGACCTTGATTGTACTCTTTCTATTTTTGAAATGCAGAGAGAGTCATCTCTCTAACATTGTTTTTGCCATTTGACAATATTTATAATAATAATATATATCTCATTTTATGCAGAAATAAGCTAATAAGAACTTAAAAACAACTGTAATTGGATAAATGGGGTAAATTATACATTCCAAATGACAAGCTTGATATCTGCTCATATAGGCTTGTTAAAAAAAGCAGTATAAACACAACATATGGGTTGTTAAGATGAACTAATCTTTGAATTTGGTTCAACTGAAGCGTGCCAAGCTTAATCCTCATTCACATCACAGCAATCTGATTCTCTTTTATAATCAAGTGGATGGTGGCGATGCACATGGAGTTTCATGTAAGCAGTTAAAATAAGCAGAACTAATGAATGGCAGTTAGGTATCAGCCTGTGTCTTCACACTTATTATGCTTATGATAAGTGTTCAGATGCTTTACTGTGGAAAATATTTGAATGTCATCGTATTCCTTTCAGCATTCTCAGTCATATTTCTTTTTCATTCTGCTACGTCCCTTAATTCATGTCACTCATTATCACACTTTGATAAATTTGTCAAATGTGTGAATTTAATTTTACTGATACTTTACACTTTATGATAGCTATCATTAAGTTATTAATGAGGGTAAGTAAATATACATCCAGATTTATTACAGATAAATGCTTAACAGTTCAATTAAATTATGAATTTATAGCATGCAAAAATATAAATCAAGGTTTAATGGCTTTTGGACTGAAACCCATTTGGACTCAATTTCATGTTTTTATCCCATAAAAATAACAAGATTTCATCATTTGCCTTCTTTAATTAATGTAAAGATTGTCCGTTTAAGCCAGAGTTTTATACCAAATCACTTAATCTAAATAGTCTCTTTTCAAAAATACATTTGACTGAAGAAAAAAAAGTTACCATGTTACTTTTGGATAAGGATTTTGAGTTTAAGTTGTATATCGTTTGAGTAGTTAAGTAGTTGCTTTACAATATAAGTCTGTATTCCCCTATACCTATAGGAAACAAAAAAGGGTTATAAGTCATGGTTTTGTTAGGGTAAAGCGCTACTCATATTTTCATTTTGTTTTTGTTTCTCTTGATCTTAAAGGGACATTGTGTAGGAATTTCTCCTATCTAGCGGTGAAATTGTATTTTGCATTCAAACGAATTGTGCTCTCCAGCGCCTCGCTTTTTCAAATGCGTGTTTCAAAAAACTTTATTCAATAGCTGCTATTCATCAAAGAGCCTGTTTAACTTTTAACTATAAATGTTCTACTGTCTATATAATAAAGTAGCGTTACACAACCAAGCAATGAAAAAAAAAACATGTCATTAAGACTGTAATATTGACTTAGCCTACCTGTCGAGGAGAAAGCAGGACTTCAGCGTCTCTTTTGAAATCTTTCTCCTGCATTAGTTCTTTCCACCTGGAAAAAGCTATCCCGACATTGACTCTTGTTTTTTGTAATCTCCGGTCACGTTTCCTTTTACGTTCAATTTTGGACTTTTTTAGCGACCAGGATTTTTTCTCCTGTGGCTCGGCATATGTATGCCATTAAAAATAATGCAGCCTTTTAAACTTGCCGGGGCAGTGACAAGCGCCTCTCACTGCTCTGCTCCTCTGGATCTGCTGCTTTCAGTTACGTGACGCTGGCTCTGAACGAAAACGCGTTGCGGAAATGTGTACTTTTTGACCCTCTCTGCTATTATAGTTTTTCAAGATGGCGGAACGACATGGAAGCCTCCGTGGACCTACCCGTCACATATATATAAAGATAATATATTCTTTGTTTACAAGGAAGTCAGATAATTGGCAGAGGTATTTGTACACCATTGAGGACATATTTATGAATAAAAATATTGATTTTAGATAATAAAATATCAAAAAAAATACACATAGTCCCTTTAAAAACCTTTGATGTAAATGCTTAAGCTTAGCTGATTTTCATAGGCTAAAATGTAAGATATGTAGGCTATATTTTCCATACATAATTCCAACGTTTATGTTTGTTAGCTTTGATGACTTGACAATAGTCAATAGTAATTATAGATTAAATTGGTGTCCAAACTTTTGACTCAGTGTCTTTCAAATTAAAAGAATGACATGCATATGAGTGTTTAGCCTATCAAAGACACTTTTTGAGGAGGGTTGTTCTTTTTTTTGTACTACTATCACCTGTGCAGTCTGCAGGTGCAGGTGGGGTTTAAGTGACAGGTGGTTGCTGTGAGAGGGAGGGGGATGGTTTCTGTGAGGCCCCTGAGGGCTGATGGGGGGGAAATGCTGCTCTGCCTCGTAAGTATTGAGCCTGACACATGCTCCGTCTGCTGCCTCTGCGCCGACCCCTGTCTCTTTTGTTATGCTGATTGAGGCAACAGGCACAGTCTTTTGTTCAAGTCGGAGAACGCGAGAGAGAAAGAGAACAAGCGGGGAGGGATGGTCACGCTCCCCGTGACCTAAAGCCCCCAGTCTCCTCTTCTTTAACGTCACAAGGTGCGCGCAACAAAAACCAGCCACCAACAACTGAGTTCTTCACATCGCGACGCGCACGAGCCACCATCAGCTGAGACTGTCACAACTCTTCCGTCCACACACACACACACACACACACACATACACACACAGATACGCTGGTACTGGACATGTATTTCTAACTGCCAGGAGTTTAATGGATATTAGTAATAGCGCAAAAAAGGATTTAGGTCGCGAAATCAGACTCTCAAATTGATTTGAAGGCGGGAAGCGCGAGCGCTGAGAGGAATGAAGCACGAGAGGGGACGCCGAGCCAATAAATAGAAGCAGCCCACTGAAACGGTCGCCGTAACATCGTCATCGAACTGGTGGGGGAAACGTAAAAACGGACTCTCCAAAGAAGTTAAAACGTTTAACACGTAAGAAAAAACAGAAACATTAAGAAAATAAGCTGCATTTCCTCAACAATCCGTTGGTTTCAGAACTTGGACAGCTCCCTCGTGCAGCCGCCTACACACAGTTACTAAACCGACCGTGTGAGGATTCATTGAAGCTACTGAACAAAATCGACCCAGTTCTCCTCGGTATTCACCCCCAAAACATCGACACGCCATGACCGGTGTACTTCTGGGAGAGAAGCAGCTTTTTGAGAAGTTCTGGAAGGGCACGTTCGAAGCCGTGGCAATGCCGAGACCCGAGAGCATCATCATCGCCAGCATCACCGCACGAAGAGCCGTGACAAAGTGAGTTGTTTAGTCTGAGGCTTCCTGTGTCCTTTCTCAGTCTTTAGCTTGACTAAATATTATTTTAATTCTCAAGAATCTTGAGAATTAAAATAATGTTTAGCAATAACTTTGTTTCAGACCAGCCCCAAGGCCATTCTAATGATTCTACTGATTTATACCTAGATAAGATATTCATTTCTCCGATTAGTGAAAATTTGTTTGCAGTTTATTCCTGACATTTGTCTCTGTTTTATTGTCTTACAATCTGTTTTGGATTGGGATCGCGGTAAAGTCTCCTCTCGTTTGGTTTCCCTCACTTGTGTTCATGCAACTTTTGCCTTTTTGTCCCATTTTCATGTCACACAAACAGTGAGCGTGAATTCTGCAGTTACTCTCCATTCATCATTGACTGACCTTCACTGGAGGCCAGTCAGTTTCACATGTGCACACACAAGTGCACAGCAGAGCGAGAGGCTACACAGAGTCCTAATGAATCAAGTCAGGGTACCATTCATCATGCCCTTAGGTTAGGACATGAAGATGATCTTAGCGCCTTCTACTTCACCCATGAATTAGGAGGCATGGCAGCATGTCGAATAGAGAGAAAAGGCAAAATAGCAATAAAGAAACCAGGGGTTTTGCTTCCCTTTTCATCCTTTCCTGTTAATCAGGATCAAGACTTGCTCCCGCTCATTACGCCGGTAAGAAGTGCGTAAATGATTTATATGATTCACTCTTGTTCCCTATGTGCATGTATCATTCCATGTACTGTTTTACCCATCTTGCAGTCTCCCATCTCAGGAACCTGGGGTTTCACAGTGCTTTGCCCACTTTTTCCTTAACAAGGCACCTGATGAAAGTGTGTATTAAAAAGTGGCATATCACGATTTTTCTACTCACTTGAGCTTTATATTCATACTGCAGCAGGACAAAGATTTGATTGGAGTCTTAGCACATAACTGGTCGATAAATAGTCAAAATATTCAGACACAAACCTCTTCTGGCTGTCTGTATTCTATAAAAATGGAAAATATGGCATTGTTACTTTAAGAAGGACCTGAAACCGAAATAAATTTTGATGGTGCAACCAATGTGTTCAGCATTAATTGCATATTATTATTGACATGTATAACAATACTAGAATTTATTATAGGTTACCTGACAAAACATTTTTAAAGTTCACCCAAAAATGAAAATTCTGTCATCATTTACGTAATTTACGTCATGTTGTTTCAAACCTGTATGACTTTCTTTCTTTTGGGGAACACAAAAGATATTTTGAAAAATGTCTTGTGAAAAGATTTGTTTTGTTCATTTAATGAAAGTTAAAGAGGTCTAGTCTATTCAGTATTGGTTTAACAATCTCTTTAAGCCTCTTTTCAAACCAGTGTTAATTTCATTATAATTCTTTTTTCCCTTATGACACGTTTTCACAGATGAAAAAGAGGCAATAACTACATCAAAAAACAGTTTTGAATGACAAAAACTATGACGAAAATCTATTGGCATTTTCCTAGGACATTGAAACATGAAACATTTCCAAGACAAATGTTAGGGAGGGACATTAGTTGGGATAAGCCTACTGTGTATTGGATCCGTGTATTCGGCCTTAAAGTGACAGCAGTCTATTAAACCTGCTGCTGTCCATCATTAATGTTTATCAAACAACACAAGGAAAAGAGAAAATCACTCAGTGCTTTTGACTGAATAACGTTAATAACTTTGATAAGGATCAATCTGCATTTAATTTATACAAATAAATGTCTGCTTGAAAGAATTAACAATGTTGTATGCAAGTTGTTATAAAGGCCGGAAAACACCAAGCCGACGGTCGGCCGTTTTGTTTATCTGCGTATATCTCGTATATTCTTGTTTTGGTTTTTTCTTTTAAATGACGAATACAGACTATTGATACCTGCTAATATAGACAGTTAATTCCTTACACGCAGGCGCAGAACGCACATGCTAGTTTGCAGTCAGCTGTAGTCTGTGCTGTGTGTTCAAGCACAGCTTTTTGGTCCAGACCCAGCCGACACGAGGCTACAACACCATCGGTTTTCGGCTAGTTCTTTGAAGAAGACTTGGAGTGTCCCAAGCTTCAAGAATATATCATTAATTGAAAATAAGTTTTGTTTGTTTATGAGAAGTGTTTTTTTTATTACATTTTAAGATAAATAAAGACATGTTATACATCACAGCATTTAAATTTGTGTCTGTATTGCATGTTCAAGCCTTAAAATCATTCATATTAACAGGTTAATGGATGTCTTCTCCAGCAGTAGGCTATATAATGAGTTTGGACATTTTAGAGAAATGCCTAATTGATGCATTACAATTTAACTAAACCCATTTAATTTAAACCAAATCTACTTTATTCGACTAAAATCATATGAAATTTAGTCGACTAAAAGTAGACTAAAACTAAAAGAATTCAGATGACTAAAATATGAATAAAACTAAATGCCAGTTTCATTAGTTAACAAAGATTAATAAATGTTGTAAGACATGTATTGGTCATTGTTAGTTCATGTTAGTTAATACATTAACTAATGTTAACAAATGAGATCTTATTGTAAAGTGTTACCAGAATTTTCATTGTTAATTTTGCTTTCACTAGCCTCTCCTCTCTCCATCTCATTATTAGTCTCTTCTTCTGTTTATCTCACTGTGGATATTTACATATTCATAAAGCCACTCACCCTTCAGGGCGCACCTGACGTTGATGTGTACAAGGCTGGTAACGACAGCAACATTTACAACCGAACCAGTGTCACTGATTTAACCAGTGCCATCTGCAAATTCAGCATTCAGGTTCGTCTTCATTGTGTTTACCCCAGGCACTGAGCCGTCAAGACACATACGATTTAAGATGTTAAAATGCCTGAGAAATAAAATAATTTATTTCGATTTGCAGTAATAAATCACAGAGCATAAGGCCCATTAGCTAGTATCAGCTGCATGACTGGAGAAACATCATTATTGGTTATGTCAGCTGAAAAATGCTGGTCACCTATGCTTACACTTAGCCCACTTTGCCCTGCTTTACACCCCCCCCCCCCCACACACACACTTAATTGACCATATTTCGTTTTCTTATTCCGCCTCTTTTCTCGTGGTGTCACTGAGCTTTAAAGAGGCCCACAGTGCAGGGCAATTACAAAGGCTGTTGTTGATCCTCCTCTGTAGACCTAGTGTTTTCTGGCAAGGCAAGAGAGAGGAGTTCACTCTTGTGCAGCCAGAGGGTCCTGCCCCCGGTCACTGCAGCCCCACAAGCTGTTCTTCTCAGTGGCAAACCTCATTAAAAATGCAGAAGGTTTTAGTTGGACTGAGTGTAAGTGTGTTTGTGTGGGTTAGGAAGCAGATGGCCCCTGGGAGAAAGGGTAAGGGGGAGAACCCTTTACCCTAGCAGATGCTAGTTTAACGAGGAGAAGAATAAAGGGATTAGGGTAACCTGAGAATGGAACTGCACTCAAATGGAAAAGAAGATAAATAACTATACAATACTTTATATTGCATTGTCTGGAATACAAGTTGCGTTTTTTGATCATCTTAAGCATACTGCGACTTATAAAATGCGGTTAAAAGCACACACATTTGGATTCGTGCTGAATGAGAGAGGTGTGTGAGCCCAAGTTTATTTGTAAATCACATTTCCCATACACCGGTAGTTTTAGTTTTGTTTTAAATAAATTAGTTTATGCTTGGTGTTTATAATAATTGTTGTTTATAATTTATGTTCGTTTTACACTTACGTTTTTTATTCTGTTCTGAATAATGTTACATTTAAAGTATTTGTTTTGGAGGGGGTACGTAAAATGGTACGTATTTTTAAAGTGTTTAAATACATGTTGAATTGTATTTAGTGCTATTTTACTATTATTTCTGAATGTAAGAATGAAATGTATAAATTACATTTTTAATATAACATTAAAATGTAACTTATACAATGATGCGACTTATCTGTGTCTTCTCAGCAATTCAGTTTTGATCTGGTGCCACTTATTTTCCAGAAAATATTTGAAAACAAGCATCTCATCTTTAAACCTCAAATTGCTTTTCAAATCAATCTGCTATCATTCAAGCTTATTTTCATTTCTTTTCTTTTTTTTACAACAGTCTTCTGAGAAGTTTTTTTTAATTATTTTCATTGAAGACAAAAGGTTTGGACATGCTTGCTTTGAGAAGTAATTGATTTTATTGAGTTGCTTGTTTCAAAGATTGATCATTCCTCTGTATTGATTTGACTGGGTGAAATGAAATTAAGATTGTGGTTACCCTTTTGTTCATTATCGTAACCCAATTAGCTTGTGCAGCGTCATAGCAATTATAAAGAAAAAAGCATTCCAAAATTATAATGGATTCAACTGCTATTGCACTTGAAGTTCATCATATAGAAAAACTGTGTTTTTATGTACACATCAATGTAGCGTAGCTTGGTTCAATCCATTATTTTTTGTTCCTAATTAAGTAGTCGCCCTACACCCAGGCTACAGCTGAGGTGATCAAATGAACAGAAAGACAATGATTTTGTTGATCTTCATCAGTGCGGTCTAGTAGACCCAGTCTTTATTTTGATTTTGCTCTGAAAGCAGAAGAATACGACATTGTTCAAAGGTTGTTCGTGTCAGGGCCTAATGTAGAAGCCAGTCAGAACTCTCAGTTCTGCTTAGTTCCAATTCAGTTGATTTAAATCAGCTGAAGCGGTGGTCGCAAATAGAGTTGTTAAATTTCAAAGAGTCTAATTTCTATGCTTATTTTGTTTTTTAGAAGAGCATTTGACTCTCTGGCACTCTCTCTTGGTGTTTCTCTGTCTCTCTGGGTGGGTGGGTGGAGTTTCTGAAGGGACTGTAACCCCTGGAGCTGAGCTCTGGCTCAGAGACAGCTGCAGAGCTGTAGAAATGCTGATATGGTTGCCAGGCCTCCAGGGTTCAGCTATAATTTCTTTTAAATGTAGCCACTGCTACATTCCAGCACATCATCTAAGAGGTATAAGAGAGAGACATTTTTATTTAGCTGGAAGTGAGTCCAACATTCAGTCAGCAGCAGATGAAAGGCACAGCTGTGAAACACCAGGGAGATGTTGAAATCTAGTATGAGGTCTTGATATGGGGCACTTATGTCGGCGACTTGTCATATGGAGTAGTTATCTGATGTTAGAGTGACAAGGCTTTAAGAATATTTATTTTCTGTCTTTGACAGTTGTGCTGAGAAAATCCAAAGGAAGTCTGAATCAGTATACAATGCATTTAACAACATTCATGTAAAAATATCAACTGTGTGTGCACATAAAGATATTTGCAAGAGTATGTGCTACCATCCACATTAGGAATTTATGATATCTTTCTGGGCTTTTTCAAGACTGTGGTCACAACGTTGAATCTATACCAAAATAGTGTAGGCTACTTCCTCTTGTAAACAGATTTGATTATAATTTAGTTTTAGCGATCCCCACATTAAATTACATCAGTTATGCTATAAATGCTTCACCCTCATCTTGCCCTTCTCTCGTGAAGTCCACAAGCCACTTTTTTTCAGTGAATGAATCACTGAAAAGCTGGTGAGATTAAGGAAAATGAGAACGAGGCACAACCTGGGGTTATATTGGAGTAATATTACCAGGATGAATAATCCATAAAGTGCTGGAACAGGTCTGCATACATTTAGAGAAGTAATACTGATTCCATTAAATATTAACACTTATATATAATGAGTATAAATCCATTTATGCACTTTTGCCATAGCTTGATAATTGACTGACTAAAACCAATAATAATCATTTAAAATGAATAAAGTTTTGTAGGAGCTCTTTTTCAGCAAATTTCAGACATTTCATTTCTATCCTTAACTTTACATGAAAATATCATGTATAGATTATCTTGTACAGTTTATAGTTAGCCATAGCGTTTACAATGTGTGGACTTGTCTGCTGGGTGAACTTCTGAGAAGTAAAATTTGCTGTTATTTTATTACTTTCCATGCAATATATATTGTGCACACACAGAATTCACAGAAATGTGTATCTAAATAAGCAAGTTATATTTCCTTTTACTAACACAATGTCCAATCAAATATATAAGGCTGTTAGGAAATATCACAGGGAAGATAGAGCATACAAATTAATGTTTCTAAGCATCTTGCCAATGTGAATGTTTACTCAAGGACATAACCTGTTTTTCCACTGGCAATGTATGCTCAATGTGTAGGCAGCAGTAAGCTGATTATTTTTCCAGCCAAATTGTTGTCTTTTAGCACAAAGCCAAACTTTGCATTCATTGCAGAAATGCAATTATATATTTAATCAAGTGAATCTGGTATCAAAACATTTTATACAACCATTCTAGTCTTCAAATTTGATTGGCTGTGGAGTGATATATACCATTTGAAGTACCACCTGGCAATGAAAGCCTTTATATTATCTGCTAGTAATATCTGACTAATCAGTCCAGTGCTGATAATACAAAAAACATTTCCATACAAAGATGTAATCACCTATTTAGTGAGCATCTCTGATCACAAGAGAAAAAAACAAACAAGAAATTTGCTTTGCACATAGCAGTCTTTGTTGATGTTTCTGAAGTTCATAAAGTGGTATTAAGGCTAAATCTATTTTACATAATTCCCCAGCTAATTAATATGCCATATGTCCAACTTACATGCCTCCTCTGATTTGTTCGTACCTTATTTACTCATGGTGCTGCACTAGTGAGGCTGAACATCACTTGCTCAATACATGCAATCACTGGAGAATCAATCAAGCAGGTTGTGTCAAACAGAACATGAGATGAGTAGGCAGGCACATCTTACTACAAGCTGTGTCTCACGTATTGCAGAGGTTACTGTCTATCAGCTTGTCGTCTCCTGAAACTCACATGCTGTAGTGCTATTTTCCTCACCACTGGACCCCTGGAGGGATCAAAAGCCATTATTAAAATGCAAACTTATCAAAGTCAAACCTTCATCACTTAAATTAAATCATTTCAAGCTTGAATGGCTCTCCTCTTCTCTGCCTCCCCTTCATTTTTCATTTCCATCCCTTGCCCATCCTCATTTCAGGAAGACAATCTGCCACTCATGCAAAATTGCTTCCATTTGCATAACTGATGCTTCATTTGGGCTGGGACTGTTTCTGTGGCGATGTCACTGCACAATGGCAAGGCAGTGACAGCAATAACGAGCTAATGGAACTCTCCCACCTCTCAATTTAGGGATCAATCTTGGAGTCAAGGACAAGTGTTCCTTAAGTTGACATTTCCTTCACCCTCTGGCTGAGCAGATGTTCAGGCTTCAACTGTCAGTAGTACTCTGATAGTAAGTCATGCAATGATTTATTCAGCATTCAGGATACCCTTTAAGAAAGTAGACAAATATGAGTCTGAATATTCTATTGGCTTCCATATGTTCTTTGAAGCTTTATTGTTTTTGTCTCTTCTTTATACTGTGTATGTTTTTGTCAAGGCAGAACAGTAAAGTTTAATGGGGCAGAATTATAATGATGTTTTTAAGATGGCTCTCTGTACTCAGTATTACTGCATATTGCATGGGAGGTTCAAAGTAATTTAGGACATTCTATCATATTTATTCATCAGTGAATGATAGCTAAAGGATCATTTATATGTTTTAAAGGGAAGAACTTGCAAGAGACATCGACCACCTGAGCCCAAACGAGTTATAACATGCCAGGCAGCCGCAAAGAGGACGCAGTCTGGGAGGTGCTAAATTGCGATGGGTTTCTTAAACTGAGCAATATCGCCACTGACATTTCAGTAGCCGGCAGATTCAGCTGAGCAGTTATTACAAAAACCAAAGCTGACAGGTTTGCTGTCTTTTTCTGGATGCTGTGTCGCATTGTGAAGTGCATTAGAGATATTTTCTCCAACAGCGAGGATTTTTTTATTGTGTTCTACTCTTACTCATTAACCACTCTCTCCTAACCTCTCTGGGCACTTCCAAACCAGAGCGAAATGATGTAAAGAAATTCAACATTTGAATTCTTCCCAAGTGAAGATTAAGCTATTAAAAGATTGTATCTTCACAGGCTTTGAAGAAAGTATTTCAGAGGCTAACTTCAAACATACTACTGAACCGTGTTCAGAAAGTAATATTTTCACATATATGTTTCAATTGTTTCTCTATTCATATGCAGAACATGAAAGGCAGATAGGTGAGCAATTAGTTATTTCTAGTTTTAAATAAAAAGGCTTTGTAGAACTGAGAAAAACACCTTGTTATACGCTCTCATTCTCCAGCTAAGATTTTGTAAAGGAAGTGAATCAAGCCTATTACACAGGACCAATGACTGAGTCTTTGATCAAGACGTAGGGATGTTCCCGTCCCCATTATAATGCGACTCTGGGGAATGAATCAGATATCTCTCTTTTTTTAGCTTTTTTGGATGAGTTTCTGATCATAGTTTACAAAGTAATATGGAAAAAACATTAGTGTCCTCTACATTAGCTATAAATGCATTCTTATGAGACCTTTTCTCTTGATCCACAATATGTTAAAAGTTATTTTGCTTTGACATCAAATTTTCCCTTTGTCTCAAAATCTGTAGGGAAATTGTATGACTAATCATAGTCATTCTTCTTTTATCCTCTATCCCTTTTTCCTTTAAAGTATCAGGGTCATAAGAGAAAAGATATAAGAGCTGACATGAGTGGGAGAAGGACGGCACAAATTTGACTGATGCCTCTGAATGACTTAGTATAAAGTAGCTGTCAAGAACAGGGCAAAGTAATGTCACAAACTTGGCGTCGAGTGTATTCTTTTGAGAACCAAATTTTTTCTTCACTTTAAAAAGACGCTCCCTTTCTTCTTTTGTGGTTTGTTATGATTTTCTGGACAGGAAATCAAACATACAGAATGCAGTTTGTCAAGAGTGTAACTGTAATTGTTTTTCCTACGTGATTATGACGTTCGCTTTTGTCCTGATAATGAATTATGCTGTGACTATCAAATAAATGCAGTCATAAGGATTTAAATACCTTGTTTAAAATCCCTACACTTGCACAAAAAATAACATAAAATATGCTAATTTAGGCAATTACTCATTAGCTTCTTAGAATTTGCAATTAAAATCCTAATATGAATGCCCTAATTTTTCTCATTAGCTTCCAGTTAATGTAATTAAAGCATACAGAAGCATGTGTTGCAATATTTGGTCATTTCCTTGAGCTGCCTGCAAATTGAATGGACAGAGCTTAATTAAGCTCATGCAAGTTTATGATATTCACTTCATTTGATGGCCTCACCAGAGGTTTAAAAACCGGATAATAAACAACAAAATGAATCAATTAGACATGAGTAGATCAACAGTATTATTCTTGAATGCTGGAAATAAATAAAAACATTTCCAAAACACATTATTAGTGAGTCCTTGTTTGACTTGGGCACATAATGAAATTCTCAATTTAGAAATATTCTGATCTCATTTCAACTTTTTAAATCTTACAAGGTGACTTATGAACGTACAGTTTGTGAAGTCTTTTCTGTGTAGCATATTATAAATAACCTTTTTTGTTGAGGATATGAGTCATCAAACATACAGAATGTCAATGTGTTTTGTAAATTGTAGGTCCTTGAGGGCACTTCATATGCACATTATAGACAACTGAATAATCCACTTGCCCTTGATAGAGAGTATTCTTGTGGAGACTTAGTGAACTGAATGAACCTCCCTCACATAAAATGGAAATAGCCTCTTTGTGATGGGGTACTAAATAATATAGAAGGTTAGTAGAAATGATGACAGCATTTTTATTGGGCATCCACATAATGGTTTTCCTACACCGACTTGTTAGGAGGGAGTTCACAGTGTCTTTAATGAGGACTCACTGATTAAGAACGCTTATATGGGGTCAGTTCCCACCATGTGAATGATTTTCTCCTTTTTATTTCCCTGTCAAAGTTTTAGAAGTGATTTCATATGATTTCCCAAACAGAACAGTTGTATTCAATTACAATAAAATCAATAATTACAAATTGAAAACAGCAGATAAAAGACCAAAGGACTTGGCTTGGTGGTCTGTCTCCATGTATACACGTATCTTTGCATGTCCCAGCAGCCTCCCATCCTTTCAAGCGGAACGGTGTCAGCAGGCAGCCATTACACGGGCCACTGTCAGTAGCATCCAACTCCAAAATAGCTCCTCTTGCAGTGTTTGCCCGGTTGGTTTCAGTCTTTGGCAGAGCAGAGAGGGTATGGGTACTGTAACTCTCAAAGTAGACAGATGAGTCCTACTCAGAGAGGGGCCCTCTGTCCATCTGCCTATGTAACAGAGTGCAGGTGGGGAGGACATAGCAGATACTACAGTATGTGCATTGAATTAATGAGCAGGTCCATGGAATGAACCTATGTGTGTTTGTTTGGAGGTGGTTCCGTAATGCTGAAAAGCAGGTGAGACATACAATAAATTAGGCTGTAGGATTTTTTGGTCACACTTTATATTAGGTGTCCTTAACTACTATGCACTCACATAAAAAAAAAAAATAAGTACAATGTACTCACATTAAATGTCACATTATATTGCAAACACTTGTGCTGCTATTGAGGTGTGATGTGGGGAAGGTTAGAGACAGGTTGGTGATATGGGTATGTTTAAGGATCAACGGAGTAATTATACATTTAATTTAATTTCAGAATGTAATTACATGCAGGTTTTTTTTTTTAATATAAGTACAATGTAAAACATGTTTAGACACAATAAGTGCATTGTATCAAATTATCATTTGCATGTTAGTACATAGTAGTTAAGGACATAGTAGTTAAGGACATAGTAGTTAAGGTAGTTAATATTAAGTGGGACTGATTTTTTTATTGGCCATTTTAACTTGTGATTGTGATACAGTAGCTTTTTTATGAATTAATGAAGTTTTATATTTTAAATGTAAAAAAATAGTTTAAAACATAAATATAAAATATGCTTATTTAGAGTAGGCTATAGTATGTTTTGCTTCAATTTTAAAGTAAAAGTTGATCTTATTAAATAATAATAAAAAAAATATTTAAACATGCAAAATGGAATGTACCTGCTGTACATGTTCAGTAAAACAGTGGCTAAACTTCTTTGTTTTCATCTTTAGGTGGCGTTTACATTTGAGGAGCATGCAGCTATTAATAAAAAATATGCTGTATATAGAAAATATTGTGAACCAGAGTTTGAGAGACATTTATATATGATACTGCATTCCTCCTTGGTATTCAGTAATGCGAATCCTATGCATTCATTACACAGGAAAAGCGAGGCTGTGCCTAAATTTCATAGAATATTAACAAAGAGTGCTGATTTACTGGTCAATCCTGGTCGTATAGGTGAAATTCCTCCAAAGGCAATGGAATTAAAACTATGTTTCATCTGCCCTTGCTTTTATGAGGAACTGTAAATTTGCCACAGAAATTATGTCTTTCAGAAAAAAATTTTTTTTTATTCGGTTTCATTATTTCATAAAGAGTGCTGTGTGAAGTGTGTTGGTTGCTCGTAAAAAAAAGTGAGCTTTGTGAATTATTCAGTGAGCTGTTTTGCATAGCAAAGGCCAGCAGAGAGGAGGGGGTTGTGGAGTCGGGTGAATCT
Source organism: Siphateles boraxobius (assembly GCF_051911475.1). NCBI lineage: Eukaryota > Metazoa > Chordata > Actinopteri > Cypriniformes > Leuciscidae > Siphateles > Siphateles boraxobius. The sequence goes on along the minus strand of NW_027508855.1, from coordinate 13,584,042 downwards.
TGAGTTGAGGAATGACACAGTGTTGCTTCCTCCTCTCAGCTTCTCATCACGTTAATTACCGTATCTGGCTCTCGTCGGGACCACAGTACCTCTTGAGTCTCAGTCGCATACGGACGACTTGCCAGTGGGAAGAAAAGAATATTTGTCTTTGTTTGCTTTCAGGGAGAGATTGATGCATTTAAAGCTACAAATTACCATGGCGATCAGTAAATAACTTTTAGGATAATATTGATCTGTTTCAGTCATTGCATTTCTGCTAATCTATAATATGTATGACCATCAGCAGTAAAAAGAAAGATGTTGATCATTGGATTTGATGCATATTCTCAGCCATTACTTTGCCCCACTGATGGTCATAAATCTCACATCACTGAAACTAAAGAATAGTGGGATGCAAATATAAATCCTGGAGAATTGATTGAACATAGTAGCAATACATTTTCTCTTGAGATTTAGCATACATTTGAATCATTTTATGTAAAAATCGCACACACACACACCTGTTGCTGTGATGGATGGACTCATAAATCATAAACAGTCAGTTACTACACCTCAAAATGGACACATCCTTCTGTTTTCTCTTAATTATTCATGCTCTAATTTAATAACATAATCAAAATGAGACTTACATAAACAAGATGGTTGCTGTAGTGTTTGTTCTATGTTTATTTCTGCAACTGTACTTCCAGGGCTATAACAAAGTGAACCCCCCACTCACAAATGGTGTATTGTTGATAGCTTGGAGTAATTATGGATGCTCTGGTGGGGTTTGGTTTAATGACGCAGGCTCTATCCTCCACAAATGACATTCTCCTCAGAGAGAGGGACTCAGTCAGGACTGAAATAATCAATGATTTGTGGTTTCCATTTTGAGTCTCAGTGTGAAGCTGCTTAGTCCTGCTCCACTGCACAGTACGTTAGCTGTTCGCCTCATCGCTGTTACAGTCATCCTTCCTCTGTCTATGAGATGATGCCGCACTCCCTCTTTGCATACTTATAGATTTTCCTGAGTTCACACTTAGGCCAAATATGCAAATTGGTTCTGATGGCTTCGAGCTCGGAATTTTGACCGAACCCAGAGTACTCCGTGGATTCAGGTTTTTTTTTTCATAAAGTTAATATATTAGCACACCACTGGCATTAGCAGAGTTCTTCCAAAGACAATGCTAGCATTAAATGTATCTTTTGTTGAGATAATTCTAGAGGGTTTTACAACCTTTTGCAACTGAACCACCTTTTTAAATGGCCCCTTTGAATAATGACAAACCATAAATTCTCTTTTTCAATACTCATTTTATAAATTCGTGATGTGTGTCTGAAAATTCTGCCAGTGCCACAAAAGGAGGGAGCTTTCAGGGTCCACTGCAAGTGATTCTGTTTTTAGCCATGTGTAATTTAAAGATAATAAGCTCTATTTGCATTTGCCAGCCCTATCAGACAGCACAGACTGAATGGCTTTCTCTGTGTGCCTCCTTATTCACCTCAGCTACATTACCTCACTTTAATTTACACTCTTCTTTCAGTGGTATTTTTTAAACTTTCATTTAATATTTGTCTTACTTTGGTGCACTTACTTTATGTCCTCGTTAAAACTTTCCCACATAAAAAAGTCAATAGGATTTTATCATTGACGGATTAAAATGCAATATGCAATATGCACTTTACTTTATACAATGTAACAGTCTTGGTTGAAAAGCAATTAACTTCAAGTTGTATTTGTTTTTTTGCTCATCGTCTCAGCCATCTAGAATCAGCACGCTTGAAATTAATTGGCCTCCTTCGTACAGACTTCCTGCTAAGTTCCTGTCCTTCTCCTTAACATGGAAAAAAGCTTCCCAAATCAAAAGAACTACAAATCAGAAGTTTCACATCTCAAGTCGAGCCATCTGTCTTCTTTCGCGTATAAAATAGAGCCCGTGGGTTTGGACCAGCCCTCTCATCTTTTCAATCAAATTCCCGGCCTGCTGCTTCTGAGTGGCAACTGGCCCACATCTAAGCCTGGCGCCCAATGGAGTTTCTCTGTGGTAAGAAGCTAAATCTGCTGCGGTGAACCATGCCTGATGTGTTAATGGTGGATCCTTTGCTCCCTATGAAATGCCACACGCCAATCAGCAACCCCTGCTGACTCTTGTTCTTTCGTCCTCCACGCATCCCTTTCACTGTAATTAGCTAGTGTGTCCACTGATTGGACCCCTTATTCTCTTTGTCTATTAGCTGTGTAGTGAGATACATCTTTTCTCTCCCCAGGAGGCAGACAGGAAGTGTCATGGAGATCACAAAAATCACGAAAATCTAAATAAGAGAGAGCGGTCGACTCGGTAACCATGTGTTATTTGCCCCTAGGTTCATTTTTGGATGGAATTGTCCTTTAAGGCAATAAAAAAAAGTCCCTTTTGATTAGCATCTTTATTTTTATCCTGGAGATTAACACTTTGTCCTATTTTTAAGTCTTCTAAGGTAGATGATGAGGGATTTTTTTTCTCCAAATTATAATAGACTACTGATGTATAATATATATCCGTATATATGTGTATATAGATGTATAATTTGTCTTTTTCATTTTGGAGTGAAATATTATCTAGGTGTGTTTTTAACAGGTTTTGTGAGATTCACTCTTAGCCATACTGGCAGTAATTTCTCAAAGCAAACCTTGAACATATTGCTTGGCTTAAGACAATAAGCAAAAAATACCTTTGATTATCAACTTCATTTTCATCATGCTGAAATCTTTGTCCTACACTGCATTCTTCCCTTTCCATTTCCCAGCAGTCATGAAAGCTTTTTGATAGAGGTTAATGAAATGAAATAAATTTGCTTGTAATGCATGGGAGGCTGTAAAGGTAATGGAATTTGAAGAGTGTCAGTGAGAATGGGGAAATGAGGCGGAGATTGTTTGAGGTCTGTGTTCCAAGGGCTGTAAAACATTTGAAGTGGCGATATAGAGGAGAGTCAAAAGTGTCCAGAGAGTAAGGTACTCATTTATACAACCATCCTCAGACCTTCCATCAGTTAAAAAAAGCATGATATTATTATATATGTCATATCATAATATATTTATCACTGCTGTGCTAAATGGTTGTTATAAACACTTAAACACTTTTAAAAAATGCAATAAGCATGTTATAAATATGAATCTCTGTAAAGTTTTGATCTCTCTTGTTCTTTCTTCTTGACATATTTCTATTCTCGGAGTGTTGTAATATTTTCTATTAGTGTTCAATGGAGATATCAAGTGTGTGCCTTCTCATCTGCCAGGATGAGATAGAGAGGTTGGTTAGAGACAAACAGAAACTCTCCCAGCAGACTCCACACATTCCAAAAGCTCCTGAGGCATTACTGAGCCTCTACAATAGAGTCATGTTTAACATGGAGAGGGAGCGATAGAGATAGAGAGAGAGAGAGAGAGAGAGAGAGAGAGAGGGAGAGAGAGAGAACCTGTATCCAGTTAGTGATGATGAGAGTTCTGTTAATGCTGTCTTCTGGGAATGTGATTTTGGTCTCAATAAAATGAACGTGTTAGACAATGTCATATTTCTTTTTAATTTTATAACAAACACCATATAAGCTTTTCTTTTCTTTTCTTTTCTTTTTTTTTTGCTTTACTGCAACAAGATGAAGAGCAAAGGATGCATGCTAGATGTGTAAATGTAACTGATGCTTAATCTATTTATTTTATCATTCTTGTGCTACACAAGAGAATTATGGAAAATGTAGTTTGTCCTTAGTTCTATAAAAGCTAAATTGTAGTCAACATTCATGAATACAACTTAATATGGTAAATGCAACTACATTTTTGTCATGATTCTGTAATTGAGACAGCATAAAACTCATCAGGGCTCAAATAAAGTCCTAATGGTATTTATTGTAGAACAGTGACTACACTTATCTCATAAATATGATTCTGACATGACTTAATGGCAGCATTTTAAAACTAATTGCATGGTGGAGAAGATGACTATGTAAATCAGAAATCAGGGGACTCTCATTTCACCTCTGATCATGACTTAAGATAAGTCTCAGTTAAGGATATATACAGATACATGTGTCCAATCAGGCAAGAGAAAATGTGAGAAACTCAAGGCACGCTCTGTATTCACCCGTTTAGTCATTAACATATGCTTCAACATGTTTCACCCACCATTGCACTGGGTGAAGTTGGAGTGGCAAGCTGTTGATTGCTCATTGTGAACAGTGCCCTTTTTCTCACAATGCATATCCACAGAATAATTGTTAGGCTGTTGTACAGAGACTTTGGATTAAGTCAATGTGTGTGTGTGTGTGTGTGTGTTTGTGTGTGTGTGTGTGTGTGTGTGTGTGTGTGTGTGTGTTGTGTGTGTGTGTGTGTGTGTGTGTGTGTGTGTGTGTGTGTGTGTGTGTGTGTGTGTGTGTGTGTGTGTGTGTGTGTGTGTGTGTGTGTGTGTGTGTGTGTGTGTGTGTGTGTGTGTGTGTTTGTGTGTGTGTGTGAGAACATCTGGAGTTTGCCTGGCATTATTTCCACAGCCTGGGGCAAAAGTTTTCCAGAGCGGGAGTGTGCGACGAGAGAGAGAAAGAGGGTTAATTTGTTTTGTTTGAGCAGAGGGGACGGTGGGGAGTGAAGAGTGCTTAAATTGATTGATTGGTGGCTCCTAGAGTAGTGGACCGGGCCATAATTACTCTTTGAGCCTGGTGTGATAAGGAAATTAATCAAACCATTATGCTGCTCCGTTTTATCATCAGGTAGCAATAATTGAATAAACTAACTCCACTTGTCTTCAGAATGACTTTCCCCGCTATGCTGACCATCTCTTGCATAGAAGGTTGGAAATTTTCCTGTTGTTTAATATTTAAGAAAATTAATAAAGAAAATTATTCTGAAATGATTCCTTTTTATCATTCCATCTGTCTATCCGTCTGTTCATCATCATACCTGTCTATAACTCTGCATCTGTTCTACTGAAACTGTGTAAAAATTCACTCCGATTGAAAAAAGAAATTCAGTGAGATTTAAAAGAATCACATGCATAGCAAGGTTGAAATTTTCTGTTGTTATGTCGTTCTTGCGTATCTCCCGCTGAGCTGAACAAATGCGCAGGAAATGGGAGGGCTGGAATAAGCTGCTAAATCAGTCTGATTGTTCTTAAATCCTTCATGTCCACTTGCATCGCTCAAGCGGAGCCTTCATGCAGAGTTGGAAATAGGGCAGCCAATTCTGTTTGTGGATTTTCTTCTCACTGACTACCCCCCCAACTGCCTAACTCGCTTTCCTGTTCCCCCTCAGTTTGAAAGTGTCTCTACAAATCAATTACCTTCCCTTGCTCGTTTGGGATTTAGCAAGGACATTGTCTGTGGCAGATAATGAGGTCTGGTGCTGTGATTTTCTTTCTCCCATGATGCCACACAGGTTATTTTCTCAGTGGAGGCAGCAGGCCTCATGTTGCAGAAATTTAAGCTGGTGTCTTCCAATTTTATCAAATAAGAAGCAACAGCTCAAATTTACACGTAGTAGAAATTAAGGCCTGGCAAATGAATTACAGAATTCAGGGTTTTCCAGGGTTGGGCGGTATTTCGGGAATATCATATACCGTGGGGTCTTAAAATAGCAACGGTATCAGTATCAATACCGTCATTACCGGCACTTATATATAATATATAATATATTTTATTCAATGCCTAAAAATGCTTATGTAGTTGTCATCAAGTGACAGTAAGGAGGAGAACGAGAGAGAGAGAGAGAGAGAAGGGAGAGGCGGTAAATACTGACGAGGCAATTTGTAAATGTTGCAGTAAAAAAGGTGACCGCGAGAGATGGAAACACCTCTAACCTAATGTTGCATCTCCGAAACAACCACCCACTCACTGCTGCGAGGATGCATTTTGCCCCGAGTTCATTAAATAAGCGCATTAGTTTATATTTGTTAAAATATTATAATGTTATTTTTTTTATGTTGATAATGAAAACTGAACAGCACGAGTAAGATGGGATGCATCGGGAATCAGTCATTGACCACTTAATTAAGTTTCATTTTATAAAAGGCCTTTCTTTAAAGTGAATTTCGTTTTGTATAAATTGTATCTTAATTTTAATATTTTTTTTATCAACCAATAATAAATAAGAATCAAATATAGCAGACAACATAATCATGACATGATCGTGCGCTGGCGCGCCGCGGTCACTTGCATTGAAATCTCATCATAAATTAACCGAAACTCTGTGTATGTCTCACAGACATGACAGATAAGCCTATATCTAAATAAAGCTTGAAATTTCATTAAACGAAACAATTCAAAACGAAAAGAAATAGGCCACTCGCTGATTATTTAATCCATGATGTGCATTTCTCTCTATGCGCGTTCATACGGAAATGGCGATCATCAAATTAAACGAAACTATTCAAAACGAAAAGAAATAGGCTAGCCTAGTCTCTCATTATGTAATCCATGATGTGCAATTCTCTCTATCGTTCACTATGGAGATGGCGATTCGTCAATTTCTTTAAACGAAACAATTCAAAAGGAAAAGAAATATAGGCAGCATACTCTCTGATTAATCCATGATGTGCATTTCTCTCTATAGGCGCATTCACTACGGAGATATCAATCGTCAATTTCTTTAAACGAAACAATTCAAAAGGAAAAGAAAAAGGCTAGCCCATACCTTCTGATTATGTAATCCATGATTTGCATTTCTCTCTATATATGCGCGTTCACTAGGTGATGGCGATGGTCAACTTAATCTTTGCAGCACTGATAGAAAAGTTGTATTAATAAAAATCAATGGGCGCGTGTCACCGGATTTACAAATGCACTTCTTGCTTGTTAATTTAATTTAATTTAAATTAATTAATAAAATGAATACAATTGTCATAATTAAAATAATAAAATATTATTAATTGTCCCATTTTTGATCATTTATAAATAGTATTTATATCTACCACCCCCTCAGCACCTGAGTTAAAAAATTATTTGGCGCCACCATATTGTAACGGCCCACTTATTAAAAATATTCGAGTCTAAATAGGGCTCCGGCTCATATTACATTTAATGCCGTCAGCCGGGATCAGACACAACGTGCACAGGTTGGCCTTGATTTGTTTTTTTGTTTTTTTTGTTTTTTTTTTGCCCGATCTGGTATTCAGTTTCTGAACGGTGTAGGCAAAAGCCAACAGTTTGGTGACGCTGTCTGAGCCTTATGTCATAATTTTTAATTAGTCACGGTAATACCGTATACCCCGGTAAAATAGGGAGGAGGTTTGACGGTATCAAAATTTGGATACCACCCAAGCCTAATGTTCATACACATTCATGTGTAATTGCATCTGACAGTGGATTCCATTTTTGGATGTGTTCTTTGGCCTGCATCAACAGCCAAAGGCATGCATATACTAAAGTTATTTGGGTCAAAGTGCACATTTCAATGGTGCTTACAATGCTTTTGGTATACATAGCTAAATGATTAACCTTCAGTGTTTGTTCACACTTACATTTAATCTGATTTGTTTTAGTTTGATATTGCCTATTCTGATAGGTGGATCTACTGTAGGAGTGATGCAGATTCTATAAACTGCTTCCATTAGGAGACGTGTGTGTGTGTGTGTGTGTGTGTGTGTGTGTGTGTGTGTGTGTGTGTGTGTGTGTGTGTGTGTGTGTGTGTGTGTGTGTGTGTGTGTGTGTGTGTGTGTGTGTGTGTGTTACTCAAAAATAATACAACTTCCATAATTTTGTGATTATCCATTTGCATTGTTCTTGACCTGGTAGCAGAGTGATGCAGTAAGTTTACGAGCTTTAGATTACTGGAGCACATCGCAAAAATGTACTATATAAAAATGTAATATAAAATGTTCTTTGCTTTCTGGTCATTAATCAGATTACATTTCATTCATAGCATCTTCTTATTTTTGAAAATCTTTAAATGATAAATATCAAGTCTTGATTCAGAACGGCATGTTCACTTGCCTAAACATGGTTTAATTGCCATGTCTGGCCTAAGCAAACCCATTATTAGTATCAATATCACAATAAAAAGAGGTTGTCTTTTACCCTGAATGTTAGACAAACAGTATAATCACTTTTCATTTTGATAGACGGAGCTCTGCAATAAGTTAATCGGTATCCACCCTTAATTAACATGCTCAATCATGTCTCTCCCTCTCTCAAAATGATCTGCCGCCCTCCTCTTTCATGATAGCGATTATCAGTTGTTTGGCTGAGGATATGACAGGCCTAATAGCACTGGATAGCCTCAGTGAACTACAGGATGGACAGGAGACTCGTATATCAGATGTGCCCACAGTGGGAGGATGGTGTCTCGTTTTATGTCTGTTGTCCTCTTGCAGACCAAGAGTCTAGGGAGTAGTCTGTAAGGCTTTTAGTACTAGAGGTACCATAGTTCAAACATAGCACTGATTTTTCAGATAATTTCTACAAGAGGGAAACACAAAGATAAAAGAATATGAACTAAATGTCACAAAAAATAAACATCCATCTGTATCAATGTGAAGAATTTGTTCTACATTTCTCATCTAGTCTGTGACAGGTCTTCTTGTTGAGTGTTAGCACTAATTAGTCTGAGTGTTAAAGCATATAATTATGGGTCATAAGTTAGCTTGCATGAAACATCTCTTACTCGTTCATATCTGGCTGCTATGGTAACTGGCAGCATTCTCAAATAACAATTCTTCCCTGATGAATCAGAACAGATTGTGAGTGTCTTTAAAAAGCAATATAATGGAAAGTGAAACAATAACCAGTTCGTTTTCAGAACTCAACAGGTAATTTGAATTACGCTTGTTCACAGTTACATAAACTCCTGCACTGCAAATGTATGTGTGTGCATCCAGGCAAGTTAGGATGACATGTAGGGTTAAGTCTGTTTAGTATAATGTGTTCATATTTCTCTGTTTTGCTGTCATCCCATGATCCTTTTCTTAATTGCATTAACATTCTAATTGGAGATATATACAGCAGCATATTTCTTTGAGTGGTAATTAAATCAGAACTGTGTCATTTCTGTCCCAATAATGTCACCCAACGGTATAAAAAAATTACAACAATTTTTGTAACAAAAACAATTGGGTGGACTCATAGATCCCGCCCCAAACTCAAGCTATTGGTTGCTGTATTGGACCAATCAAACTAAACTATACAAGAATTGATAGTGCCACAGTGTTTATGATTTTCAGGAAATTTCCCAACGAAGGGCTTCTTTGTAGTCTCTTCATATTGATCACTGAAACTGAAAATTCTGTCACCCAGGATGTTATTCCATACCTGTATCACTTTCTCTCTTCTGTGGAACACTAAATATATTTTGTAACATATCTCAGCAAAGTCAATTAGGTTTAATCTTGAGAAAGGTATCTTTACCTGCACGAATTAATCTGATTTCAGATTTTTAAACTTTTGTTTAAAACATCACCAAACGTTTTGGTGGCCACATGGCCTTAATGTTGCAATCTGATGTTCATTGCATGTATTCCAAACAAAACAGCAGTGCATGCACAGTGCCCAGCTGCCATGTTTAGGACCAGAGAAAGCCGCCATGGTAGTGTAATCAGAGCTACCATGAGCGTAATTGTTGTTTATGCCTTGGTGACTGTTGTGAGATTGTCTTTTGTCCAGGTGAAGCTACCGTAGTTCTGGGTATGCTAACCACGAGAGTCGAACGCATAACTTATGCTATTCTGTACTAGACGAATAAAACGATCTTAATCAAGACCACGACCCGTGTCTTGCTTCATATCATGACATGGTGTCAGAATTAAGGATTTCACGCCGACATTAAGAGCAAGATGGCAAAGTTTGGACCTCCCGAGCCGTTTGATTTCTCGCAGCCAGCGGAGTGGCTTACATGGCGGCAGAGATTCTCCCGGTTTAGAGTCGCATCGAAACTCGACAAAGAGAGCAGCGAAGTGCAGGTGAACTCGCTCTTGTACTCGATGGGGAGAGATGCTGAACCTATTTACGGCTCGTTTGTGTTTCCCGCGGCAACCGAGGCCATGCCACAGCCAGAATATGAGTTTAATCTAGTGATGCAGAAGTTTGATGAGCACTTTGTCCCGAAAAGAAACGTCATCCACGATCGCGCCTGTTTTCATAAACGCGGCCAAAGGGCCGGTGAGACAGTTGAAGCTTTCGTGCGGAGCCTGTACGAGCTCGCGCAGCACTGCGAGTTCGGTGCGGGGAAGGACGAGCAGATCCGGGACCGGATCGTCATAGGAATAATGGACAAAGAGGTTTCACAAAAACTCCAGCTAGAGGCGGACCTGACTCTGGAGAGAGCCATCCAGCTTGCACGGCAAAGTGAACAAGTGAAACAACAAAGTGCAGAGCATGTGGAAACTACAGTGAATGAGGTGAGACACAAACAGTACAATAGCACAAGGAGGAGCTATGATAAACCGCGGCAGGGACAAGGACAGAAATACAGTGAGAATAAACTGAACTGTCAGAGATGCAACAGGATGCATGAAAAAAAAGAAAGCTGTCCAGCCCGTAACAAAAGGTGCAGAAAGTGCAATAAAATCGGACATTTTGAGGCTGTGTGTAAATCCAAAATGCTGAAAGAGGTCAGAGCAGAGGCTGCTATGGATTCAGACGAGGATTCATTTTTTATTGGAGAACTATTCCTGAGAGCAACCACAAAGTCAAAGCCAAATATCATTGAGGAGTCAAACCCGGATACTGACTGGGATGTAGAGTTACTAGTGAATGGCAGTCCGGTGGATTTTAAAATTGACACAGGTGCTGATACCACCGTTATGACTGATGCGACTTTCAGCAAACTACGTCAAAAACCAAAACTGAACAAGTCCAGGCCAACAGTGTACAGCCCTGGCGGGAAAGTCCAATGCGTGGGTAAGTTCCTTGCCACCACTACATACAAAGGCCAGAAATACCAATACTGGATTACAGTCATAAAAGGACAGTATGTTAGTAACTTGTTGGGCAAGGCAGTGGCAAAGCGTATGGGGCTGGTAGCAAGAGTCAATGCTATCACGAGTGACTTAATAAGCGATGTGTTCGGGGAAATAGGACTACTGAACTGCGAGCCTGTTAAGATCAAGCTGACTGAAGAAGCAGTCCCATACAGCGTCAACACGCCACGCAGAATTCCGTTTCCGCTCCTTCCAAAGGTGGAGAAAGAGCTAAAGCGTATGCTGAGCCTCGAGATCATTGAGGAAGTTACAGAGCCGACGGACTGGTGTGCTCCAATGGTGCCCGCTCCAAAACGCAACAAGGACGAGGTCAGAGTGTGTGTGGATTTGAAACGCTTGAACAAGGGAGTGAAGCGCGAACGTTACATTTTGCCCACACTGGATGATATAACACCTAAGCTAGCAGGAGCCAAGGTTTTCTCCACTCTGGATGCCTCTAGCGGGTTCTGGCAAATTCCATTGGACCCCAGCTGCCAAAGGTTGACAACCTTCATTACCCCAATGGGCCGGTTTTGCTTCAAACGTCTACCGTTTGGGATTACATCAGCGCCTGAGATTTTCCAGCGGCTGATGACCGACCTGCTCAAAGGCCTAGAAGGGACTGTAGTTGTGATGGATGATATCCTGGTTTACGGATCTACAACAGAGGAGCATGACCGCCATCTCGACGCGGTGTTGCGGACGGTTAAGGCCTCCGGTCTCAAGCTCAACAGGGCCAAGTGTCACTTTGGAAAGACTGAACTGCAGTTCTTTGGACACATCATTAGTGCGGATGGTGTGAAGCCTGATGAGAGCAAAGTGGAGGCTATCGCTCAGATGTCCAGCCCCTCCAATGTGGAGCAGCTGCGGCAGGTACTCGGACTGGTTAACTATGTTCGAAAATTCCTGCCAGGCCTGTCTACAGTTTTGCATCCACTCACTAACCTGCTCAAGAAAGAGACTACGTGGGTTTGGGGAGAACCTCAGGAGCAAGCATTTAACAAAGCAAAAGCTATGCTCATGGCTGCACCAGCCCTTTGTTATTACGACGCCAACAAACCAACAGTGGTCAGTGCCGATGCCAGCAGATATGGCCTTGGTGCCGCCCTGTTGCAAGACCACGATGGAGAGCTGCGGCCAGTTGCCTTTTGCTCGCGCACACTCACGGATGCGGAGAAGAGGTATTCGCAGATCGAAAAGGAGTGTCTGGCATCTGTTTGGGCCTGTGAACGTTTCGCCCGCTACATCCAAGGTATGGGCTGGGTCCGTTTACAAACTGACCACAAGCCGCTGGTGCCATTGATCAACTCATACGATCTGGACAAAACGCCACTACGATGTCAGAGACTGCTTATGCGCCTCATGCGTTTCAACGTCACTGCTGAACATGTTCCCGGTAAGCAGCTAGTAGTCGCAGATACACTCTCCAGACATCCACTGAAAGACAGTTACGTGCCTGAAACAGAAACGGAAGTAAAGGCATATGTGAACACTATGGTGGCTAGCAAACCAATCAAGTCACCTAAGCTCGAGGAAATTCGCAGAGTCACACAAAGCGATGCTGAACTTCAAAAAGTAATCACATTCATCAGAAAGGGGTGGCCTCGCAAAATGACGGAGGGATCACCACTGTGTGGATACTATGCAGCCAGAAGTCACTTATCAGAGTCGGACAGTCTGGTCCTATACCACGACCGCATAGTAGTTCCAGCAGTACTCAGAGCAGGGGTCCTGGACCAACTGCACGAAGGTCACCAGGGCCTCACCAAGTGTCGGGAGAGAGCCAAGTTGACAGTTTGGTGGCCAAACATCGGAGCACAGATCACAAACAAAGTGAAATCATGTGACTTTTGCAGAGAGCACAAACCTACACAAAGACGTGAACCACTGTTAACCACTCCCCTGCCCAGTGGCCCATGGCAAAGGATTGCTGTGGACCTGTTCGAGTTAGAGCGTAAGACTTTTCTTGTCGCTGTTGATTACTTCTCTAGAGACATTGAGATTGCTTCCCTCACCACCATTACCAGCAAGCAGGTTGTTAATAAGCTCAAGCACATTTTTGTGAGATGGGGCATCCCGCTAGAACTGGTCAGTGACAACGGGCCACAGTTCACATCAGCAGAGTTCCAAGACTTCAAACAGAGGTATGGTTTTACTCACATCACCTCCAGCCCACATTACCCACAGTCGAACGGAGCTGCAGAAAGGGCTGTTCAGACTGCCAAGTACATCCTCAAACAGCCGGACCCCTGCTTGGCCCTTATGGGTTATCGCTCTACACCAATCGCAGCAACAGGTGAAAGTCCAGCACAGCTCATGACTGGTAGACAAATCCGTACTACTGTTCCGGTTCTAGAAAAGACATTGCTGCCACGTCCATTCAACCCAGATCAAGTCTACATGAAGGACGCAGCAGCGAAAAGTTCATACAGATTCTACTACGACCGCAGTCATTCGGCACGCGCGCTCCCTGAACTTCACCCTGGTCAAACTGTTAGAGTGAAGCTCGATGGGGAGAAGGGATGGACAACACCTGCCAGGGTCATCAGTAAGTCCAAGGAACCGAGATCCTACCTCGTGGAGATGGCCAATGGGAATGTGACCCGTCGGAACAGACGTCACCTCCAGACTGTTCCTGAGACCGAACCTCCTGCTGAACAGCAATGTGCTCAGTCTACGGCGTCTCAGCAGGACAGCGATTCCCCACCGACAGATGTGACGGCGCCGCCGGAATCACCAGTGAGCCAGCTACCAGCAGGACCTTCCTCAGGGCCTTCCCTTCCACCATCTACTCCTGTGAGAAGAACCTCCAGGGGCCGTGAGATAAAGGTGCCTCTTAGGTTGCGAGACTGATGATGTTCAAAAAGGGCAGAATAACCCCTTACGGGACTGAGGGTAGTCTACCCCTGTGACGTCCTGCACCGTTCTGAGACTATTCGCTAACAATGGAACAAAAGGAAGATGTTATTTGATAACAAAGTTAACATAGTGTTGCATTTATTTTGTTATATTGTTTAAGGAAATTTAAGGTTTAATTAATATTGCAAAATGTAGATGTTTAGGATCTTGTTATTGCTAACTTCCAAAAGGGGGAGATGTTGTGAGATTGTCTTTTGTCCAGGTGAAGCTACCGTAGTTCTGGGTATGCTAACCACGAGAGTCGAACGCATAACTTATGCTATTCTGTACTAGACGAATAAAACGATCTTAATCAAGACCACGACCCGTGTCTTGCTTCATATCATGACAGTGACATACCTAAAAAAACCTAAAAGAAGGTCTTTGAGTCTGATTGAGTCATCAGTTTGATTGCAAACAGATTATTTAGGTGCATGTAAATATAGATATTGTAAATGTAGCAGTCTTTTAGGGATGATTGAGGCATTGATTAGTATCCTCCTTAATTGAAACTTAACCCTCTGGGGTCGGCGATATCGCTGGCGATACCAGCTCACTTTTTTCCTTATCAGTGCAAAAGAGACTCAAATTACTCTGTTGATTTTGATCTTACATATAAGTGCTGTACATCATTACATCCTGTTAAGTGTCTATTTTTTTTGTGGGTACTCACAATAAAAACAAAGTGTTGTGCTTTTCGTCAAATAAAGAAAAATAAACATGATGCGCGTTTTACCTTCTCTCGTCAGTGAGGTCCATTCTGAAACGCGTCCGAAAAATGAACTGTGAAATGAGCTGGAAAGAAAAATACTGACATCTCTCTCTTTTCATACAGATTACATAAACTGAGAATATTTGTTTTTTTATATAAATTACTTCATTTAAAAGAAGAGAATTTCAGCTTCATAAAGAGAAATTTCTCGTATCTCTGTGACAAGTACTGACAGAGTTACAGTTCATTTTTCAAACAAACAAAGTTAAGTCTGACACAGAGAAAGGGATTCGTCTTTGGGAGAAAAAGAATTGACATTTGGAAAAACTTTCATTTCATGTGTGTAGGGTACTTCTAACATGTTTGGTTGGTAAAATAAATATGTTGTAAATTCAAATCAGAGCGTCTTCTGTGTCTGGAATGGATGTATTCTTGAGTCTATAAGGTAACAATAATATAATAAGAATAGTGTTTGAAATGGGTTTGGCTAAAATAAAAGATGGGTTTCGTCTATACTACTAGGTAGGCTACTTATACTATATTGACTGGGTTAAATAGAATTGCATTACTAAAAAGAGACTAAAATACAATTTTCGTTGACTAAAACTAGACTATGTCTTTCGTCGACTAAAACTAGACTAAAATGTCATCAGTTTTCGTCGACTAAAACTAGACTAGACTAAAAAGAGTATGAACGTGACTAAAACTAATAAAAACTAAAATGACAGCTTGACACAAAAACTAGACTAAAACTAAAATTAAAACAGGCCACCAAATACAACACTAGAAGGAAGCCGTTGTGTTTACAACTGTGACAATGAGCGCTTACCAGGATCAACTAAACGTTGGAATTTCAAAAGTATGTAACGTTCGCAGCTCCATTGTTGCAGTAAACTTGCACAACGTTCTTGAATTCATAATTTATTAGATGCACACTGGTCTGTTATTGTAAGGACATTGGCATTATATTGTCACGCCCCTAAACATGACGTGGAACAAAACTAACTGTGATTGGTTGCGCTACATGTTAGTCAAAAGTCCTCTTTGGCGCTCCTTGGCCAAAAAAGCTGTGATAGAGTCCAATCCTTCTGCCGTCAGTCTGAAGGTCTGCTACGCGAGACTGTGTCCCAGTTGGCGGTGGGTACTGTTAAATTCTATGTGGTCACATGCTTTTACCTCTGAATGCGGTTTCAGCAATCTGATCACAAAATGTTTTAGACCCTGTTTCCACCTGTATTTAGTGCAGACCACGTGTGATCGAATCACAAAAATGGCATCGTTATACCTGGTGGTAATGTGTGTATTTGGTAGGGGTTGCACGACTACTGATTTCTGCTTGTCGATTTCTTATCAAAACAATACTCGAGTTACTCGACTACTCGTGGTTCATGCTACTGTAAATGAAAAGACATGAAATAGTTCTTATCAATAAATGTTTATTAATTCATAGCCTAATGCAACTTACATAAGTAAACTCTCAAAACATTATATGACATCACATATTTAAATTTTCATGTAACAGGGTGTCTAAAGCCAAATAAATATCCGTTCTTGCCTTTCATTAGACGCAATGTCCGCTTTTAGGGGCCGTTCACATATCGTTTCTTTTGCGCGCTCAAGTTTGGTATTTCAAATGTAGGCTCATAATGGAAGCGACGCGGTTTTTCCCGGCGCGCCTATGCCTCAGCAAGATGAAAACATCTCAACTTTTCTCAAACCAACCGATAAGCTTGCATTTCCGTAACAACATCGAAAGCTCGGCCGAACAGCTGATCATAGCTGTTCACTGCGGGTTTTTATTTCTCATCTCCATAAATATATCTAGTAGTAAAGCAACGACAGACGCCATGGGAACGCGAGTGCTTGTGGAAAGAAGGTGAGCGTTTTTAGGCGCAATATGTGAACGGCCCCTTATAGAGTTGGAAAATTACGATATTTTTGTCTTCCTTGATGAAATACTTCCACACATATGATGTGTGGTGTCTTTTGGTGACGTTCGCCATTTTAAATTAATTTATGGTTAATGGGCGCTCGAGTAGTCGGTTGTTCCCAACAGCGCCGACTAGTTGTTGAAGTAGTCGATCTCTCGACTACTCGACTAGTCTGTGCAAGCCCTAGTATTTGGGCACCTGAGTTTGTTCATGGCTACAAACTTCTAAAACAGACCTCTGTATTCTCTGCCGTCTTTGTGGAGATGTGAAATTTCTCCCACCCACCTTTTTCTGTGTGTTTGTGTGCATCCTAGGCCATCAGCCTTTTCTTTCTGGATCACGCTCCCTTCTCAGTCTTCCATTGCTTTCCCTGCCTTTCTTTCCCATCATGCCGGTATCAGTGTCATATGACAGTAGCTGTGAGGAGACCTGAACTAGGAGCCATGACTCATTCTCAACAACAGAAACACATCAACACGACCTGGAGAACTGTCGTTAGACTGCCACAGACCCCACATCACAGTACACAAACAACACACTATGGAGAGGACAAGGCCCTACATTTTCAGCACTTTAAAAATCTCAGATTGCCACATATTTTTTCTTGTGCCTGACTAATTTATTTATATGAACAAAATGTTTTTTATAGACCCATGAATGTGATTGTTATAAGCTTTTTTAATCATCAAAATATTTATTAGTGGTGATTTCTAAGGTATATATCACTTTTAATATTGCCAATACCATATGAACCAAATTCTTGAGCTTTTGGTTTATCTGCAGTTTTAGCTTTCATAAAAATTAAAATTGCTAAAGGGCCCAATCGATGGCATCACTGCAATGATGCTAAATTTTACAAATGTAAAAAAATTGTAATATATATATATATATATTTTTTTTTTTAAATGTTTGCACAATAAGGCACCATCTGAGACAGGATGATATAAATAGAATCACTAGGAGTACAGCAGGTGGGAATTGTAGGATTTATTTCCATAGAACAACACAAGAGCAAAGAGCCTTTTCCGTAAAGGGCTCACAACTCTGGAACCTGTTGCCAAATGAGTTTAAGGGAGCATGTGAAATAAAGTATTTTACATTGAAGGTAAAGCGGTGGTTTAAAATAAACCCGAACTGCACGCATATTTAAATGTAATAAATGTTTGTTTCATTTAGTTATTCATGCCAGGGTTGGAAGCATCCTTAGAAAAGGTACGGGTCATTTAGGTATGTATTTGAATGTGTATAAATGATATGTAAATTAAATAATAAATTTGTTAGTTTTATTCTATGATTAGTTTTTTTTGTATAGTTTAAAAAAAAAAAAATTTTTTAAGAAAAAGCGTTTCTAAGGACCCGAGACGTAAATTAGCTTATGCTATACTCTCGGTGTGCAATACATATTTTCCAGTTTTTGACTGGAATCATAATTTTTTTGTACTGTTCCTATATAAATAAACATATAAATAAATAAAACTAAATAATTAGGAACTGGCCAAATTTGAATCAGTAAAGGCAGTGTTTACATAAGTTTTTATAAATCATGCCCATCTATCCTTTAAAGTGGTAAACAGATTTTGCTTTGTAAAAGCCAATCCATAAGCAACCTCCTAAGGTTAGTTTAAAACTAACGCTTTAAAACTAACGCTCTCTTTCTCTCTTGTGTTTTCTTTTTGTGAATTGTCATAAATTCATCACAGTATTTGTTATTTTTTAATCAAGCTAAATCATTAAAGTCTCCATTCCATAACTACTGACAAACAGAAAGGCGTAAGTGTCTAACAGTTCTACAGTAAATGTTCTGCAGCTTATTATTTGCTAGAAAGCTTTTTCTTGCTGTGAACTCTGAATAGTTCCATTTACTTTGGAAGTTAGCAAGCCCAAACGAGTCAAAGAAAATTAAACCATAAATAGGCCTACTATTTTATGGCTCTTTAAAGGGATAGTTCACTTTGAAATGAATTTTTGATATGTTTTAGCTTACCTCAAGGGCATCCAAGATGTAGGTGTCTTTGTTTCCACAGTATTTACAATTTTGATATTTTTAGGTCAAACCGTTCTTGTCTGTCAGTCATATAATGCAGGTATATGGGGTCCACCTCAAAGAGCATGCACAGAGAAGTCCAAATTAAACATGATTTAATGACTCGTAAATGTAAGTACACATTGATGGCCTAAGACACGAAACGAGCGGTTTGTGTGAGAAAACGAACAGTATTTATATCGTTTTTACCTCTTGTAATCACAGTCACGTCCAAGTACTCTGAGGGCGCGGACGCTTCTGTCTGCGCAAGCGCCGGCAGGCGCCGGAAAGCCCCGGAAGTGATCTCTCGCACGTGTACGTCACTCATTGTTTACACAGAACAGAGATTCAAATAAATATGGTTTTGCAATAAATTCAACGTTGTCTGTTGATTTACCGAAATCGTCTTCCATTGCGATTTCCTGTATATCTAAATATGTTTAGATCTTCACAGTGAAAGGTAAAACTTCCGAAATCTCTGTGTAAACAATGAGTGACGTACACGCGCGAGAGATCACTTCCGGGGCTTTCCGGCGCTTTCCGGCGCCTGCCGGCGCTTGTACCCTCAGAGTACTTGGACGTGACTGTGATTACAAGAGGTAAAAACGATATAAATACTGTTCGTTTTCTCACACAAACCGCTCGTTTCGTGTCTTAGGCCATCAATGTGTACTTACATTTACGAGTCATTAAATCATGTTTAATTTGGACTTCTCTGTGCATGCTCTTTGAGGTGGACCCCATATACCTGCATTATATGACTGACAGACAAGAACGGTTTGACCTAAAAATATCAAAATTGAAAATACTGTGGAAACAAAGACACCTACATCTTGGATGCCCTTGAGGTAAGCTAAAACATATCAAAAATTAATTTCAAAGTGAACTATCCCTTTAATGTGCCGTGACAGATTGCACTTTTTTTCAGTAAGCTAGGCCTATGTGTTTTCAAAGTTTTATTGAATGCTACCTCTGACTAAGAATGCATTACTTTGCACTTGTATAGTCTTTTATTTTGGAGTTTTAAGAGCAATAAACATATATTGCAATAATAAGGAATTCATGTTTTTTTTTTCATTCAGATATGTAAATCAACATGCATAAATTGTTATTAGTCAATTAATGGGGAGATAATCGATTATCGAATCGAATCGAAATCGAATCGGTCCGAAAAATGAATAGTTAGATTAATCGATGCATAGAAAAAAATAATCGCTAGATTAATCGTTTAAAACATAATCGTTTATCCCAGCTGTACTTGTCAGTCATCTTTGACTATAATGGTCCTGACAGAAATCAAGTGTAGTGTTAGTTCTAGCAGGTCATATCAGTCAAGCTCACATCAGCTGACTCTCAGCCGATCCACCCCTGCCTATAGGAACAATATGCGTGTCACAGCATCCCTATTAAGGTCCATTCAGTATTTTAAGCAGTTTTATTGCGTTGCTCAAGACTTGGCCTTCTGATATTCCTCTTCGAATCAGTCATTTATCATGATTTGTTGTTACATTAAATTGTTGTCATTAAGAACAAATATCTATAATACTTTTATGTTGGTTCTGTTTTGTTCTGTTTACCCTAATGGGGTTATCGCTGCGCTCCCTGCTCTTAGGGAGTTCTTGCCCAAAACAGGACCTTGCTAGTAGTTCTGACAGAACTGTGTTTATTTATTCCATTGTTCTGACCCTTCAACCACACTTATTGTGATTTCATCGCCAACATGTTACTGACATGTTACGGACATTTTACCATGCTGGAAGAGGTGTTAGTGAGGCCAGCAGGGGGCGCTCACCCTGTGGTCTGTGTGGGTCCTTACGCCCCAGTATACTGATGGGGACATTGTACTGTCAAAGAGCACCGTCCTTCGGATGAGACGTTTAACCAAGGTCCTGACTCTCTGTGATCATTAAAAATCCCAGGATCTACTTCGAAAAAGAGTAGGGGTATAACCCCGGCATCCTGGCCAAATTTGCCCCTTGGCCTCTGTCCATCATGGCCCCCTAATCATCCCCATATACTGATTGGCTTCATCACTGTCTCCTCTCCACCAGTAAGCTGGCGTGTGGTGATGGTTCTGGGGCAATATGGCAGCTGTCGCATCATCCAGGTGGATGCTGCACATTGGTGGTGGTTGAGGAGATTCCCAGAAAAGCGCTAGCATATACACATTTAACAATTATTATTATTATTATTATTACTGGATGAACAATATGTTCCTGGAACAACATTTATATAAACTAATAATATCTAGTCAATTTTTATTCATTCGAAATCACAGAACTTTTCTTCTCCACATATGATAACATTCAGACTCATGAACATCTTTAATGTTTGGGTCATTCAACTGCCCTCATACCAACATGTTTTCACTGTTTCACCATCTTTAATCCCCTCCTTATTATACCCAGCAGGGCGGTGTATTTTCCAATCACGTACTGGCTCATTGGAGGGCCGTGTAGGGCTGCGGTGCCGGAAGGTTGACATTAATAATGTGATTGTGCTTTGCCCTCTCTTATCCAGAGGTGGCAGAGGGCAGGCCTTCTCCTGCTGCTGAGAGAGAAAGAGGCAATCAGCATTTAATCTGCAAGACTGATTAACTTCTCATTACAATCAGACACACACACACCATTCAGGCACTCAGACACACAATTCATGTACAAATGTACGGGGCCGCACGCAGACATATGCACGCAACATACAATCTCACACTCCAGAGGTGGATCTGTAATTATGCCATGGAGATCAAGTCAGGCCTACTTACCCAGCTCTTGCAATCAGTTTTATTTATGAATTTATTTTCAAACTTTTTGTAAGGAACATGGCAATGACAAGAAAAGAATGGCTCAAGTGTCATGTCTTGGTCTTTGCTGAATCACCTGGGTCTCTCTCTGCTCAAGTGCCATTTCAATCAGACACATTTTGATTGTGAATAGATTAAAGAGCATTAAGCTGCAGTTTTAGTGTTAGAAAAATGAAATCTGCTAACACTAAATCATTGGTAACTGATCAAATGTGGACCAGTAATGACAGTGTTTTTAAATGTGTGTGTGTATATTATATATATATATATATATATATATATATATATATATATATATATATATATAATTTATTTATATATATTTATTTATTTATTTATATATACACATATATTGTGGTGGGAGGAGCATACGACAGACACAGTGGGTATTTATAAATAAAAAACAAAAGGTCTAAATAAGGGAATGAATATGCAAATTTGCCTCGCCTCCACTCACTCATACAAGCTCCGAATACCTGATCTGGTTTAATTCAGCCATATATATTTGAACCAGTAACTGATTCAGAAGATGAAGTGGATGAGTGAATTATATAGAGTCGTCTACAGAGTTGATGTATCAGAATGGTAATGCATTTTATGTATCTCTCTTTACAACTCAAGACACATAACGGTAGTTAATGTTTAGCCTTTTGCTTGACTACGTTATCAAACAGCTATTATGTTGCTAATCTTAAACAAACCATGTTCCCATGTTTGCCATCTCATCATAACATCATAATATACATAATACTATATTGCTACCAATTTTCATATCAACAGAAAAATATACTGGGATAACCTGGCTTCTCTTGAGACTCCCCTGATTCGCAGCAGTTTCTGATATACTTAACGGGATTGTCTACAAGATAGTTTGTGACATCAGAAACACGATTACAAATGGAGTTTTTGAGACTGTCTTTTCTTCACTGCAGTTTAAAGGAGAAAATACTCAGCAATGGTGTTGACTTATTAATTAGCACATGGTTTGTCATAAAGCATATTAAAAACACCACATAAACATTACATAGACGACATTAAAAATTAGATTTTCACCACAGGGGGTCTTTAACTTTTTAGTAAGCAATATGTTGCATAGCAAACACAAACCAAATTGCTCAGTTTTCATGTCAACCAATTATTACATTTGCAATCAGTGAATCATCAAACAACATGAAAAATATACTTGGCAATGGCTTGAGTGTACAGTTTTCAGTTTTCTCCAGTTTAATTATCAGATCATGAAGAATACACATAAAACTCATTTTGATCTCCTCCACTGACAGAAAGACGAGCACACAGTTTTGACTTTCCAAACCATGTTCCTTACAACCTTGGGATACGCACAAATAATTTCAGAAATGTCAGTTCAACTGAGGCGTGTAAATAAAGGCTTCTCTGTTGACACCTCATTTGAATGCTGAGCAGATGACCTCTGCATTTATGAGGGTCTAGAGGAGAAACATGATAATGTTCAATGTTTCTCAGCAGAGAACCAAATCAAGTCCCGTTCTTCAAACATGAGTGCACTTACAACTAAATAACAAAATGATGGGCATTTTTTATGCCTTCAGAAAAATGTTTTTCAGTTTCATTATTGAGATCTTTTTCTATTCAAGATCATTACATAACTACCCAAACTTTACGAATGGGTAACAAAAAAAAAAGATCATGTTATTGTCTAGATTTTAATTCAGATTTACCAACCTGTTGACTGTGAAATATTTGAAGCTAAAGAGTTTTTTGATAATCTGTTCTTCCAGATTGGAGACAGCAGTTAGCCTTGCACCCAAAGATGAAGAGGAGAAAGTGAAAATGAAAGACACGGTCACAAAAAAACATGAGAAAAATGGACACACAAAACGCAGAGGACGTAAACCCCACAGTCACCGCCGAGCTCGCAGGTCTGTATCTTCTAAAGCTGTTCCTCATACACACATCTTCCATCAAAGACATTTCAGTGCTTAGGAGCAAACACCAGAGTGTATTTGCTAGAAAATAAACTATTTGTATACTCTCTGAAAGTAAAATAGCTCATTTAAACCAACCTTGAAGTGGTTGAAAATAGCATGTGCTGTTGAAAACGTTGTACAATTTAACCATAGATCATATAAAGCTATTCAAATATGAATTTTATTTTGACCCCAAAGAAGATCAAACACATGAAAATATGAAGCACTGAATCCACTTCTAAGCTTCTTCCTCACTCTGTAAGAATGAATTAGAAACCCCAAACTTTAAAGCATGGTGGCACAAACACTCTTATCTCCTTGCCCCAGTGTAAACATTCAGGTGTTGCTGGAATTTTTAACACGGGTGTCTTTTATGGGGTCCTCTTACTTCCCATCCACAAAAATTCAAACTCCACATGGTGAAAGGAATTGATTCAGCATTGGTTTCTCAACGGCATAATTCCACTGATACCTTCAAAGTGTGCGCGATAACACAAGCCAAAAGCAGTGCATCATTATGTAAAACAGGAAGGACGGCAGATCATGTGTTATCTTAAACATGCTAATCTCTAGTTGAGTTCATGCTCAGTTCTCTGCCAGAAAACAGCAGATGCAAATGCATTTTTTCAGCTGAGATTTTATAACCAAGCACACAACTGCAGCTTAGCAATTCAAAATCAAATAATGTTTAAGTCAGATCAAGCTAAACCACCAAACTCCACAAACAGCTTTCCTTCATCTATACAACTGAAGAATACTAAATCATGTACATAGACAGTTATTTTCGACATGTTTTCTTATCCAAATAAAAGAAACATCTCAAATGTGAATAGTCTTATTGTATAGTGTCAATATCAGTCTCAATAATGTGACATTTAAATAGAGGGCTTCTGTCCTTTTGGGAAGACCCTTCTATTTAAAGTATTTTTATTAGTCTTGACAGTTCTTTTACTCTCTAAGTTTGACATCGTTTGGAGTGTGTCAGTAGTCAAAAGCCATATGTGGGATCTTTTGCTTGCACCGTTTTACTTTTTATTAACTTTTGTAACAAGCTTAAGCCTCTCAATTTTAATTTTGGGAAACATGCTGCATTTTTTTCCCCAAAGCTGAAAGGTACAGTGCTGGCCATGTAAACAGTGCTGAAGCTTTCAGAGAAATGTCAGTTATAAATGCTGACAGCCTTTTAACTCTCTAACCTTGTCTATTCTCCTGAGTGTGTCAGTGCTCAGTCTAACTCACAAGACGACCCTCTTCTGGCAGCTGAAGTGATGGTGGCCATTAGGGGTATGTTCGTTAACTGTGCGCCTTCAAGGTCAACTGAAACTGACAGAAAGACTTTAAAAGCTGGAGAGCAAACCCACAAGCTAAATAAAAGGAATAACTGGGCACATCTGACACGTGAAATTGGTCAAAGGATCAGAATGTGTTGCCTCAAAAGTTCTGTATTGCTTCCAACAAGATTTTGATTTCCGAGCTGATTGGAACTAGGGCTGTCATGATATCAGATTTTTACTAAACAAATGTCATGAACAAAAGATAACGATAATACACAATAACGATAATATAACAATATTTATAGACATTTTGGGAAAAATAATGCCAATTTAAAATTCATGCTTAACTTAATTTGATTTTCCCTTTCGAGGGAACTCAAACTGCGTCGGTGACGACACT
The DNA here is from genome assembly GCF_051911475.1 of Siphateles boraxobius. Classification (NCBI taxonomy): domain Eukaryota; kingdom Metazoa; phylum Chordata; class Actinopteri; order Cypriniformes; family Leuciscidae; genus Siphateles; species Siphateles boraxobius. The sequence continues at coordinate 13,559,163 of NW_027508855.1, read as the reverse complement.
AGGGGAACGCCCTTCAGCGTAGCGCGTCTGAATTTATGAATGAAACCGAATCCAATCCTATTGGCGTTGCGTGATGACGTAGCGTTTGACGGCATAAGCGGATGTATACAAAAGCACGCCGGCACACAGAAATGTCAGCTTTTTGCTATTCAGCAAGCGTTCTGTGTTGTTTGAATCAGTTCGTCTTATTTGGTGTTGTTTGTCTCTACTGTTGCCTTGTTATCATGGAAAGTGAGCAATTTAAAAAGTGTGTGTTCCCATGCCCTCGTTTTATCACGGCGGGGGACACACACGAGATGTGTGTGTCATGTCTGGGAATGCAGCACGCTCAAGCAGCCCTTGAGGGGGCTGCTTGCGGCCACTGTGAATCTTAATAAATTTAATAAAGATGGTTAGATGCGCGCTCCCCGTGGATCAGGTCCCGCATCTGCCGAGGCAATGCGGCGGCTTAGATCGTGGGGCTCGCAGAGAGAGCTTTCAGACGAGGTCGGGACTGCCGAGGCACTTTCCCGATCTTCATCTGAAAGCTCAGATTCCCCTATCCCCCGTTCGGGAGCCCGTCCCACGGCTTCTCCCGTTCGGGATGTAGACCCGGTGTTGCAGCTGTCTGATTCCGATTTAGACGTGCTCAGCATCGCGGAGGAGAATCTGCACGAAGCACACACACACACACAATCTGCACCCAGCTATGAGGAGCTCTTAGATGTGGTGACGCGGGCTGTGGAGAAATTAAATATTAATTGGCCAGAGGAGAGGAAGGAAGTGCGGGCTAAATGTAAGCTCGATGAGCGCTTCCTGCAGCACCGTGCACAGATTCCGCGCCGGTCTCTACCGTTTTTCCCGGATTTACATGAAGAATTATGTAAATCCTGGAACAGGCCATTTTCAGCACGCCTTTCTAACCCCCCTATATTGAATTATAGCAACATTATGGGGGGTGGAGAGAACGGTTATGGGATGATGCCTTGGGTTGAGGGAGCTTTAGCCAGTTACCTCTCACCCGATTTTGCATCATCTCTTAAAGCACCGGCGCTGCCCTCAAAGCCATGTCGCACTACATCTGCTTTGTTTGGCAGAGCTTATATGGCGGCAGGTCGGGCTGGTGCGAGCCTGCACACGATGGCCATTCTGCAGGCGTACCAGGCCGACCTCCTCAGGGACATAGACCAGGGCGAGGGCCCGACAGTGGAGGATATTGCTGAGTTACGCAAAGCCACAGACCTGTCTCTCCGGGTTACCAAGGAGACGGCCCGCGCCATCGGCCATTCCATGTCTGCACTGGTAACCACGGAGAGACATCTGTGCCTTAATCTCTCTGGCATTAAGGAAAAGGACAGGGCCTTTCTCCTTGATGCACCTATTTCCACCTCTGGTCTGTTCAGCGAGGCAGTTAACACCGTAGTCGACAGATTTCAGGATACTAAAAAGGAGAGTGAGGCTTTTAGACAGTATCTTCCTCGCCGGTCGAGGTCTAGGAAATCGGCTGCTAAAGAGAAACAGCCACAGCCATCATCTAGCTCCTACCGTCAAAGCCAGAAGGGGAGTGTCGCCCTCAAAGAGCTTGGGACTCTAGGCAGCGTTCCCACCCTCAGCCTCCTGAGAAGACGGATCTAAGAACCATCATCCAGTCCAGGAAGGCGAAAGGAAAGAGGTCCTAACTCCTGTGAGACCTCCAAGGGCCGCCCCCCGGAGAGAGAGCGATTGAGGTCCCCTCTCTCCTCGGGCCCTCAGGATGCTGGCGTTGGTATCCCGCCGTCTCTGACGCTTCGGGTCACGCCAGCTTCCAGCGAGCACACGCTGCTCTTTCTGCCCCGAAGGCCTGCAGTCAAACAGCGTTTGGGTTCGCACACGGTGGGTCGTTGTCGGTTTTCCCCTGCTGGTCATCCGCTTCAGGGTGCCGTCAAGGACTCGCACAAAACACTGGACACCAGCCCCGAGTTCCTTTGGTGAATTTCGTAGAGGCATGGCAAAACCTCACGAATATTTCTCCATGGGTCCTGCGCACTGTAGAAATTGGGTACAGACTGCAGTTCCGGGTCCGCCCACCAAAATTCAACGGGGTGGTTCGGACGGCAGTGCATCCAGAGCAGGGTCTGGTGTTGGAACAGGAAGTCAACTCGCTGCTGGAAAAAGGGGCCATAGAGCATGTTCCCCCACCAGTCAGGGAGTCCGGGTTCTACAGCCGGTACTTCATAGTTCCAAAAAAGGATGGAGGGTTGCGTCCAAATTTTAGATCTGAGGCATCTGAATCGGTCTCTGAGGAGGTTGAGGTTCAAGATGCTCACTATTCCCACCATCGTGAGTCAAATCCAATCCGAGGATTGGTTTGTCACGATAGATCTAAAAGACGCCTATTTTCACATCTCCATCCTTCCATCGCACAGGAAGTTCCTGAGGTTTGCTTTCGGGGGCGAAGCTTACCAATATCGGGTTCTTCCATTCGGCCTAGTACTCTCCCCTCGCACTTTCACCAAGTGTATGGATGCAGCTCTAGCATCCCTGAGGCTCGAGGGCATCAGGGTGCTCAATTATATCGACGACTGGCTTATATTGGCCCAGTCGAGAGAGCTGGCGATTCGGCATCGAGATGTCGTCCTCGCCCACATCCAGAGCCTGGGGTTGAGACTCAACACGAAGAATAGCGTGTTGACACCAGCCCAGAGAACCACGTTCTCAGTCATGATGCGGGCACAATTGTCTCCTGCTCGGATTGAGTCTATCCTGACCTTAGTGTCCAGGATAAAGCTAGGCCAGGCTGTCACTGTCAAACACTTCCAAAGAGTGTTGGGTCTCATGGCAGCAGCATCCAGCGTGATACCTTCTGGCCTGCTACATATGAGAGCCCTGCAGTGGTGGCTGAAAGCCAAGGGGTTTTCCCCGAGGGGAAATACGTTCCGCTTGATAAGGGTTACGCGCAGGTGCCTTGGTTCCCTTTCAATGTGGAAGAAACCTTGGTTCCTGTCCCAGGGTCCCAAGTTGGGAGCATTATGTCGCCGAGTATCCGTTTCGACAGATGCCTCCCTCACGGGCTGGGGCGCGGTCATGGAAGGCCGTTTTTCGAGAGGTCACTGGCAGGACCATCATTTCTCTTGGCACATAAATTGCCTAGAAATGTTGGCGGTGTTCCGAGCTCTGAGGAGTTTTCTGCCAGACCTCCAGGGTCGCCACGTTCTCGTGAGAACAGACAATACGTCAGTGGTGTCCTATTTAAACCGCCAGGGGGGTCTGAGGTCGCGCCCTCTCTGCAGACTGGCGCATCAGATCCTCCTGTGGTCCCAGCAGAGACTGTCGTCTCTCAGGGCGATGTATGTCCCTGGGGACCAGAACAAGGGAGCAGACATGCTGTCGAGGCAGGGGCAGAGGCCCGGGGAATGGAGACTCCACCCCGAGGTGATGGAGTTAATATGCGAGAGGTTTGGCAAAGTGGAAGTGGACCTATTTGCGTCTCGAGAGACGACACACTGTCCACTGTGGTTCTCCCTTTCTCATCCAGCCCCGCTGGGGTTGGATGCTATCGTGCAGACGTGGCCAAGGCTGCGTCTGTACGCCTTTCCCCCAATCGCTCTGCTCCCAGCAGTTCTGGAAAGGATCCGTCGGGACGGGGTCAGCCTACTATTAGTAGCCCCGTTTTGGCCGGCCCGAGTATGGTTTTCGGACATCATCCTGCTTCTGGCAGGCCCGCTATGGCAGATCCTTCTGAGGAGGGACCTGTTTTCTCAGGCGGGGGGCTCAGTTCTCCACCCTCGGCCCGACCTGTGGAAACTGTGGGTCTGCACTTTCCATGCATGTGGAAACTGTGGGTCACAGTACCTAGAAGCCGGCCTGTCAGCAGAAGTGGTTGAAACTATACTCACTTCCAGAGCTCCCTCCACGAGGAAGTTAGCACTCTCTCCAGATCAGCTGAACCGTCTGGGGGTGGAATCACCATTCTCCCGGGAGCACAGCTTGTGATAGCTCGTCAGCCACATGGTTGAGCACACCGGGGACATACATGGTGCTGAAGCGGTCTCATATGGAGCAGCCCGAGCGGAGTTACGGTGTTAAGAATCGAGACATGAAAGTACGCGTCCTTCAGGTCGATCACTGCAAACTAATCTCGGGGACGGATGCATTCGAAAATTTGAACAGTAGCTGGTGGAGACTCAGATTCAAAACTCGCAGGTCCAAGATCGCTCGCAACCCACCGCCTTTCTTGGATACAATGAAGTAGGGACTGTAGTACCCTGACACATATTGGCTGGAGGGAGCGGCTCCATCACGTCCTTCACCAGTAGGACTACGATCTCTGCCCACAAGACATGGGCATCAGCTGCTCTCACTGTAGTGGAGTTGATGGCCCAAAAACTTAGGGGGACGCTAGGCAAACTGAATCACATAGCTGAGCCTGATTGTACGAAAGAGCCTGCGAGACGGACTGATGAGCCATTAAGGGCAGCAAGTGCAGATGCAGGAGGATGCCCCCGGCGATGAGCAAACTGAGGGGCCGCAGGCGATGGGGTGGAGGCAGCAGCTGACCGTCGTGGCAGGATGTGTTTAATCGCCTCAGTCTGCTTTTGTACAGCAGAGAACTGCTGGGCGAAGTTCTCGACCGTGTCGCCGAAGAGGCCGGTCTGGGACACGGGGGAGTTAAGGAACCTGACTTTGTTGGTCTCCCTCATGTCAGCCAGACACAGTCAGAGTTGGCGTTCCTGGACCACCATGGTGGACATTGCATGACCCACTGACCGCGCGGTGACCTTCGTCACACGAAGCGCGAGGTCCGTTGCGGCACGAAGTTCTTGGAGAAATTGTGGATCATGACCACCCTCGTGCAGGTCCTTCAGTGACTTGGCCTGAGATACCAATCGTCCAGCCTGGAGGATTCCAGGATTAGAGGATTGGAGGATTACTTGGTGCTGAAGCACGCAGGGGAGCGGTTGCAGCGAACACAGACAGGAATGTGCACCTGTCGTGTGCTGTCTCTTTTGCTGGCGATCTTACCAGCCATGAAAACAGCCTTTCAGTAATCTCATGGCACACCTTACCAGCTGTAAAAACAGCTTTTTTGCTCTAAAAACAAAAAAGATAGAGAGAGAGAAGTCGTCGACCACCCTGCCACGCCGTATCGCCCGCACCAGATCACCCCGTGTTTGCTCGTCTTGTAACACTCTTGATTGTAGAGAACACAGGCATCGAAGTGTTCGGCTCTGAAGCAAAAAGCTGAAATGCAATCGCACCTGCTGCTCATTACATAGCCGCGCTGCGTGGCTGAACAGCTGATGCAAATGATTGCACACCAATGTGCATTGGCTCTTTTAGTTTCACTCGAAGTAGATTGGCCTCTGTTGCAAGATTTTTTATTCGTCGGTCACGATGTACATAGAGAGTGACGACTGATAGGGAACTTAATTTGCTAAAATGAAAAAAAAACAACAACAAAAAACAAAAAACAATAATAGTATCTTAATGATAGGCCTACTAAAATAACATTGTGACCCATTTATATTGATATGCACATATTTGGTATGTTACACGTTATTTAGATTTAAAAAGGTCAGAAAAATTATTACTATCAAATATAAATGGTTTGACAGCCCTAATTGTGACCTGTCATTGCTTGTGACATTTGTGTCATTGCTTATCATAATTGCTTTACTGTATTTTGATTAAAACTGCTCCAACCAAATCTCATTTACTCTACTAAAAAAGGCAGGACCAAGATTAACTGAAAAAATCTTGGACTATTGTAGTGTGTGAGTGTGTTTGCCTTTGTGCCGAGGGTATAATGTGATACAAAGGTTTTTAATTAAGCAGAAATGGCACTTGCTTTTCTGCTAATCAGCTTCTAATGCGTTTCAGACTTGGTAATGCAGCAATGGCTGGATGAACTGCATTACTATATCAGACCAAACAGCCTTTTCCACCCTCAGAGATGGAGTAAGCGTCCCGCTCCCCCGCGAGCACATCTGCACGGCCTGCCTGGCTCACCGTCTGTTTTGATCCATCTAAATGGCTTCCTCTCAGTGCTCATATTGAATCACTGACTGGCTGGGCAAAGCCAAAGCTACAACAGTCTGTAATTCATCGACTGTCACGGACAGCACTCCCCTGTGTCTATGAAATATTATTATACTGCTGTAGCGATGTGCTGCTAGAAGCAAATCTCATTGCCAGTGCCATCGTGCTTTTAACCTGGACAACTCATGCGTTTATGTCACGAATATCCTGTATACCTTCTCCCATGCTTTATATTTTGATTGCTGTCTGTCAGATGCATGTCATTCTGACAGTCTGTGATGTGTGTAAATTATGTGCTATTTACTGTACACATATCTTTATGAAGGCAAGAACATCTACATTTTCAGTGTTTTATCCCTCCTACCTTCATTGTGTTAATTCTTGTGAGGCAAGCTCCTTCGGTCACAGAGCACTTTAAGCTTAATATAGCAAGCTAAAATGAGTCTCTTTGATATAAATAGGGTGAGTATCAGAAAATCTGCCTTTGAAAATATTATAGAGGTCAGCTGTTCCATTACATGAGCCTTATCAGTGTCTGAATGGAACAGATTTGGGAGTTTGAAGTATCTAATGGATTTTTTGGGGGGTTCAAAGGATTAAAAGTGATGGAAGGACATTACTTTGTGTGGCTAAATAAGATAGGCACAGGGGAATAGTGTTTGCTCATTTAAGCTTTTCAGTCTTTATATTTGATAAATCCTCTTCGTTCAGGGAGTCAGAAATGTAATCTTTGCAAGTAGCCCGGAAAATGTCTTAACTCGATCAGCTCGCCTCTTCCCTTCTGGTTGAATCAAGAATATTAGTGATTAGGGTAAAACGCTTCACGCCCACTTTTGATTGGACCCTTTCTGTTGTCTTGATGGAATGAGAGTGGTATGTCATTGCTGCAATCACAATAGTAACAGCTGTGCCCTTTGCTTTAGTAAACACATTGAAAATGTGTGATATAAGTGTCTGTTGTCTGTGCATAGTCTCCCTGTTGATGATTGCATTTGCCTGAGGAAGACTCTCAGTAGTGGATACACTGTGATATCTCTCTTTTAAGCTTAAAATCCTTCCTTGCACTCCCTTCAATGTTATTGCCTTTAAAAGACGCTTTTGAGGTGACACCGCAGTGCTTTTGAAACTGCACACATGTGCCACTCAGTCAGGACACGCCATCCATTCTCTCTGATCTTCTGCTTTGTTGTTGCAGAAGTGTTGCCACTAAAAGTAAATTGATTTTAAAAGCTGCCTGTCATCTATCTGTCCGAGCATGCTGCTTTCCCTCTCTCCTTATTGCTGTCTCTTATATCCTTCCTCTTTAACCTCTATTTTTCCCTGTGCCTTTTCTGTTCTTGAGAATTTAGACGTTTTTGGGTTACACATTGCCAACCTACAGTAGGCTCACTGGAAAAAACTTGCTAAAAAAACTAAAAACTCCAAAAATGTATCAATTCAATGAAGTTTCGAGCTGAAATTACTAGTGACTTTTATTCCTTTTCACACAAATTATGATTACAGTGGCAGATTATCGAGCAATAAAGACTTATTTCCACACAATTCCTTTCACGATCCTACTGTACAGTATGTTGACCTCAAAACACTTTTATCATAGTTGATTTATAAAGTAATTTATTTTGACATTTGCATCATATGATCAACTCCATATGTATTGCTTTTCTGATGTAGTTAATTTGCTCGTTCACTCAGCTGGTACAGAATTGCTCTTATGATGCTGAGCACTCGGTTACGAGTCCTGTGAAGCAAGAGTCGTGATAAAATACATGAGAAACTTGTAGAAGCAAGCTAAAATGGCATGGCCGCCTCAGCAAATGTGTTAACTCGCACTTGCTGTTGTTAACACTGTTGGTAAGGTTTAAGGAGGTGGTAAGTTTTTTTAAACATGATAAATCATCAACCTTTTAGCTCCACTAGCCGGACATTTCATTTCTGAACTGACTTTGACTATCAGTCCGTTTTTGTCAACTCAACCCTGACTTTGCTTACAGTGAATGACTGGTCATTCATCAAGCTCTTACTAATGAGTTATTTTCACCTATAAAATGAAAATAACAAACTGATTCTGAAAAATATGTTCTCTCTTTACTTTGCTTTTCCAGTGTGTCTCTTGATGCCGAACTTTCTCCTCGGCCAGTGCCTAAAACGAAAAAAAAGAAGAAGTCACAGAGGAAGAGGAGGAGACACAGGTCAGCCCACAAAACAAATGGTCACATGTGATAATGACCTTCTCTTCTGACCAGTCTACAGCACTGGAAAAGACATGCATTTCAGATTGATAGAAAGATTTCATGCTGCATTTAATGGTCTCTGCTGTCAATATCCAACAACAGCGTTTAACTTTCACAAGTAGGCTTAAAGAACAATAGTGTGTTAGTGTCGTAAAGAAGAGCCATTCAACAGAAGAAATGTTCTAAGCATGTTAAGCTTAAAGGAGCCTGTTAATTAGGAAATACACTCACTGAATTCCATTCAATTTAAAAGCTTTTTCTATCTTCAAAACATAAATCTACAGTCCTTATCATTTACCTATTTTTCTAAAAAGTTTGGGGTAATTTTTCACCAAGGCTGCATTTACTGTATTTAATCAGAAATACAGTAAAACATTAATATTAAGAAATATTTTCACAATTTAAAATAACTGCTTTCTATTTTAATATATTTAAAAATGTTATTTATTCCTTTGAAGCTGAAGAAATAAAAATAAAAACAGAAAAAAATCTGAATTTTCAGCATTATTTCTCCAGTGTCACATGGTCCTTCAAAAATATTCTAATATGCTGATTTGTTGCTCAAGAAACATTTATTATTTTTATCAATGTTGAAAACATGTGTACTGCTTAATATTTTGGTGAAAACTTTAATGCATGTTTTTTGATGAATAGAAAGTTCAAAAGAACTGCATTTATTTTAAATGTCTGTAATATTTTAGAGTATATTCTGTAGTATTTCAAAATCTGTAATAATGCCAATAATGCCAATGATGCCAATGCCAATAATGTATTTACTGTCACTTCTGATCAATTCAATGTACCGTTGCTGAATAAAAAATAATCTAAGATAAGGGTTTTAATAAATTTACAAATAGGAAGAGGCATAAAATGACTTCAACTAAAATAATTCAAATAAGATGGAGCACAGATGGAATAGTAATAATAATAATTAAAATAGTATCCAGATTTCTTGTGCATCATATTCTAAATTATTCGAAAGCATATGAAAGTCTTTGGAACACATTCCAAAATTTTCGTAAATGGAGAAATATTCCTTTAAAACAAAATTTTGTACGTGTTTTAACTACATATGGCTTTATATGATCTCCCAGATCTCCCTCCTGCAGTCCATCACCTGTAAGGAAGAAGAAAAAGAAGAGCTCAAAGAAAAGGAGGCGACATAGGTAGTGATTGATTTTCACATCAGGTCATGTTTAGAGGTTTGCTTTGAGTATAGGCTTTTCTGATGTGGTGTTGTTTTGTCACGACTGCTTTTATAGTCATCTTCTCTCTGCCTCTAGGTCTGCCACAAGAAAGAGAAGGCACAGGTACATTTATTTATTTAATATTTTGTTTTTATACTCTTTCCTACAATAAAGGGCACAGTGCTTTTTTACACAGTACACATTATACCTTGTTGAGCGGCTCCTCGCTTATAGTCCAGGAGATTGAATGGAGAGCTCAGTTATAAATCGTTTAAGTATCCAATTTGTCTCAGATTTTTCTCTTAAAATTCCTTAGGACAGGAAAAAAAGGTACAATTATTGTACCTCCATTTTCTCTCCATTTAATCACATTGTTGTCTGCGGAAACAGCAAGGAAATTTCACGTGTGAATTTTCTTTCCTATGGGACCTTTTCATTTAAACACAATCATTCATTTTTCTGCTATTTTTACAGTGGATCAAGTCCTAGACGTAAAAGAAAGGAGCAGAAAAAACATAAAAAGAGGTTGGTGATTTCAAAATGTGCCTTAATTATTTACAACCCACCAGCTTACACTTCAGTTGAAAGTATTCAAGCACTGACAGTTTATTGTGTTATATTGAAGTTCCCTCTGTGGTTTATCCTTTAGTGTCAAAGGCTTAACGCATTCTACACTATAAAGCACCTGCGTGACCCTTCATGCACAAGAGTCATATTTTCTAGATTAGATTACAGTGTATTGACAGCCGTTCTGTAGTGCACCTCAGCTCCTCTCAGAGAGTGCTGTTATTGGCTGCTTTTGTCGTGTGCTCTCTCGAAATGAAGGTGGGCTGGTGCAGTCTGAGAGCAGCTCCTACTGAAGCAGGCGAGCAGCCAGAGAGACAGAAACATGAACCAATTTCACGCCGCTAGCCTACTACACATACAGCCAGGAAAGAAGTGCCTCGCTGGGCTTCTGATCCTCAAAACCTTCAGGTTTTGTGAGTGGGTCTAATCAATGGTTCCCAAGTGGTTTTGCTTCACGACCCAAGACTCTAAATTCTTTGTCCTTTGTAACTGAATTGCACTTAAACAGAAACTGTTTACATAAGCTCATCTATGTCTTTACTTGATTTGTTACATTTTATATTATACTGATGCTGAAATAGAATGTTAGTTCAAAAAAATTGGGTTATTCCATCTGATATAGTTATTTCTAGTGTGTTAAAAGTGTTAATGCATGCTCACAAAAAAAAAAAAAATCAACGAGCTACTTGCAAAAATAGTTTTAAAACAAAAAGTTTTACTTTTTCAATATGTTACTGGTCTTTTGTGCATAATTGTGTGCACTAACATTAAAAAGTTTGGGGTTGGTACATTTAAAAAAAAAGAAATCTCTTATGCTCACCAAGTCCTTTTTATCAAAGATACAGTAAAAATAGTACTATTATGAAATAGTATTAAACTTTTAAATAACTGTTTTATATATATATATATATATATATATATATATATATATATATATAATCAGTAATGTCACTACTGTAATACGTACAGGCTATATATAAAGCATATTCAAAAACAATACATAAATGTAATGTACTAGCTATAAAAGGTTCTAAACTACCTGTATAAAATGTATTCATTTCAATCCATTAAACATGGTCTGCTCTTTTGTACTGTATGGTTTGTTGGGCAGCTAAATTCAATTTGGAACTTTAATTGAATTCACTCAGCAAACTCATGTGAATCTGTACTCAACTGTCTCCATTTCAGACTCAATTAACACTGTTTTACATGTGCCAGATTAAATTATAACACCTCAGAGACAGAGCTCTGACTCTTGCTGGGGTGGTATGTCATGTATTTTATTGTCTCATGGCTTCGTAATTACTCTTTCACTTACTGCTTTGCATTCTCTTTCTTTCTCTATCACTGCAATGATAAGATAAATTAAAATAAGAGGTGTAATGGGAGATTAATGTAAATTCAAATCTTGATGTTGCTGTACCAGCACAAAATAGCATAAATACAGGTGAGATAATTGATTTCTTGCATGCATGTCTCTATTGGTTACCCTTCAGGTCAAGGAGCCACTCTCATCGCATACACCGGCGCCGGAAAGCTGAAATTAGGAGTTCCTCCTGCATGGAAAACAGGTATATGTGTGACCTTGCAACTGAATAATTGGGAGAAGGTCAATTTAAATGTAAACTTCAGTGTAACTCCATGGTGGAGTCCAAAACTGAAGGCAACTGCTAGCTAATGATCTAAAAAAAACACTACACTACACAATAATTGCACTTTAGAATACTGTTCCGTCATTAATGAATAACTACATAGGAACAAATGATCCTCACTTTAGAATACTGATCCAAATGCCCAGTAATTCTTTTAGAATGATGTATAGCACTTGAGTTATAAAACCTTACAAAAACCTCAAAAGCTTACAATGACTTCAGTCATTACTAGAGAGTAATCATGCTTTCACTTTAGCAGACTGTTCCAAATAATTAATAATTACTTATGAAGGATTTGGTAATACTTGAGTCATTACTAGTAAGTTACCATGATCTTTAGTTTGGACATAATTACTCATATACATTGTGCATTACTCTCAGTAATTATGAACATATATATAGTAGTTTTTAGTAGTCCTCTGGGAGGTATGAAAAAAATTGTTATTGATTAGCTAATAGTGAACTCATTCAACTGAGCGTTATCACTTACCAATTCGAGTTTCTTGTTGGTTAGCAGTTACTAATGTTACTATTGCATTACTCATTTGTTCCTGTATAGTTATTCATGAATGAGGGAACAGTATTGACCACAAATTCAAGTTAGAATAGAATCAAATACAATAAGTTAAAAAATAAGTCTAATTTACTTCAGGTAAATGTTCAACATTAAAGAATCAAAGAAGCCCCAGATTTAGATCATTTTAATTCAGAATGTTTTAAAAATTCCACAAAATAAAGTTTTGGCATTTTTGGGAGAATGTTGGGGGTCGGAAATATTCATGGCTTGCTGACCAGTCAGGTTTTTTATCTTATCAGTCAGCATCCAGTGCCACTGTGGCGATGACTGATAAAAGTAGAGGTGACACAGAGGAAACTCTTTTATCTGCCTCTCCCAGCTTATGTCCAACATTTGGCACGTAGATCAATGGAATCCGGGAAGGGAATGAAATTTGAGATCTCGCCCCCGTGAACAGTTGCGCCTCCTTGGAGTGGGTTGTGGGGTGATGGGGTTGAGGTACTGTAGAGATGGAGCACTGTAGGGAATAGTGATGAAATTAAGTCTTAGGCTTAAATCTGTTTTCTTTGATAGTAGGTGTCAATGAAGATTGCCTGTAAATAATATAAAAGTCAATCCTGCTGATCGCCCATGTACAGATATTATGACAAATGCTAGGACGTTGGAGTACATGATTCCTTATTAGGCAAATGAGTGTATGTAAAATAAGACCATTTTGTACTGGGTCAAAGGTGTATTTTAAAAATACATTCTGAATTACATCAACACATCAGAGTAATCACAGACAAAGAGTTTCTCATGCATTAAATTGGCCTCAAATGCTCTCCCAGGTGTCACCACTCTGATTACTTCATCAGTCCTTAATACAAAAAAAAAAAAAAAAAATAACCTTTCATTCATTCATTGCAGAATTTCTGGCTTTTTTGAGACCGGCGAAGACCAAGCTTCGGTTTCAAATTGAAATCATCTTAAGCTGGAGATGATTGGTTTTAAATCCCTAGCTGATCTCTCCATTATTTGGAATTTCTTAGGGATATTCAAAGGACGAAATCATTATAGAAGGCGAGCACAGTGAAGCTTTACATGGTTTCAGGAGCTGAAAAGGCACAGAGAACCCACTCACGCGACACAACTGGAACAATGGCCGTCAGTTCCCAATCCTCATTCACTTTCCAAAGACCCGTTACATATAATCTATGTCCTGTGCTGGTATAATTGGTATGTCCTTTCATAGGAAACCATTTTATTCCACCTTAAGCCTATGAAGATTAGAGGAACTAGAAGATCGTCTAAGACAATGAAATATAAATCTTCTTGTTGCCAATTGTTCAAGTAAATGGACATTATATCTCTGCCACTGCTATTTCACTAGAAATATAATATCGATTCTTAAATGGATTCTTTAGACAAAGTGCTTCCATACTGTATTTTTAATTTTTTTTGCCACTTTAATTGATGCTTCTCCCAGTGACAGTGACATTCCCTTATGTTAACCTGTGGAGGACTCATTTTTCCACCTCACTGCCTAAATGCTGTAGAAAGGAAAAACTGAAGAATGACTATTATTCTTTTGCTCTCCCACATTATGATTTTATTGCTACTGTTGTAAAGGTGCTGTGAGCACCATGATTAACTAAAGTGATTCAACTTGTAGTACTTTGTATATTTAATGTGAAAACAAATAATTTAATTACGTTTTTATGTGCTTTGTGTATGTAGATATGAAGATTGTAAAAAATCTGGTTTCCAAGACGGTTGCCATTCATCAGCTGTCCATGGAGGGGATGCATGCAGGTCGGCAATCAAGCTGACCAATAAAATCTCCTCTAAGTGCTGCTGCCACTTTTCTGAAAGCGCCGTAAGTGTTTCTGATGGCTACCCGATGCGCTTACAGTGCCGAACTCTTGCTCTGTTTAAGGCCTTAGTGAAACAATTGATTTTTTTTTACTTAACGGAGGTCAAGACCAAAAGCTATGTTGTTTTACACTTACCTGTTAAACTAATGCATTTGAAAGCCAGCTAGAGAAAATCTTTTCCCCCATGGAGAAATCGTTATTTATGTGACTGTTTGCTTGCTTTCGGATAGGATTCGGATTGAAACTAGCCAAAGTTAAGCATAAAGGCATAGCATTTTTAATTCTCACAGATGAAGTTTTTCTATAGTCCTTTTTGTTTTGTAAATTGGCTAATATTGCATTGCCATCTGATTTTTAATAGGAACAATAATCATCTTTGTAGCAATGCCTTCGAGTGAGGTTATTTTGGAGGTTAGAATTTTTAATCAACATGTGATTTGCATATTGCACACATGCTTGACACACAATTTAAACTTAAGTTAATTAACTTTTTAATGAGAGTGGTTTTCAAGTGTTTTCCGCTCTAAGTAATTACACTTGTTAAAAGTGACACGCAACCTACAGCCACTCCAACCAGAAATATCAAACATCATTCAATAAATAAAAAAGTTCACTATCACTAAAGAACATGGTCCTGGCGAACCAGAGAATGCCTAGTCTGTATAATTTCATAAAAACTAATATTTTAATAAAGTTAATAATGCACATAAGCCTATGTTTTGTATAATCTTATTTTCTGAAAGTTTTTAAATAAACTCTTGCAACCTAGTTTTTAAGCCTTTGAGGATAGTTTGTATACTACCGAGATCATTAAAGTACAATCAGAGATCATTGATTTCGATCACAAAATCATTAAAGTAACATGTATTACATTTTCTAAACTTTGATCATTGCTAATATTTTTGTCTTGTGCCATCATGTTTAAAGATTGTCCATAGTGTGAAGAAAATATTCCTTTTTTGTTATTTTGTTCCTAAACTGTAGACGTTGCCATAAACATCTTTGTACGAAAAGCTCCCTTTTCAAGAAAAATATTTTTTTGAAGTAAATTTTTATGCTCTGTTGGCCCTGCCGTGGATCCTTGGTTGGTTAGCTGTATAAGCAAAGCAAGCTTTTGCACTGGTGCGGTTTGTTTCATATACTAAAGCTTGCAAAAAGCTGATGCACTGCAAAATAAAATACATAAAACCTGCACATAATTGTTTCAGTCTCATACTTCACAGCTAGATCATTACAAATAACCCCCAGGCTATACCAGATTTTTGCAAATTCCGCCATAAACCAGAGTTTGATTGTTTTTTGTGCCATTGTAGCAAACTAGAATCTTATTGAAACTTAGCAGCTTCTTTCCATTTTCTATAAAGGATACATATTCTATTTAGGATGTTGAGTCTACTTAAATGTACTCCATCAGTCCCACAATAGACAATGAGATCTAATTTCAAACCTACAGGTGAACAACATTGGTAAAGAAAAAGGCTCATGCCGGTAGAGTGGAGTTGGATTTAAAGAAGAGAGGGTTATTGTCTTTTTCTTGCTCTTTACCACTCTAATGATGCACTTATGTCACCCGCTCTTCCCTTTTTCTTACACCTTACCTACTTAAGGAGGAAGTCTTGATTGGTAAGTCGATGCTATCCGCAGATTTAGGGACTTACTGTAGGCCGCTGGTGGACTGTAAAATCTCTTCCGACAGGGGACTAAAGCAGAAACAAGTTCTTTTTGTTTTTCTCAAGGATTTTAAATATTTAGAGTGATGGAGATCTTTATTTTGTCTGCAACCCTTTTCATATGATTATATATAGATATAGATATATATTACCTAAGCCCATTCTGTGATGTCTGTTTAATGTTCTTAAAAAAGGAAAGCAAACTTTCAAATTGGGGATTTCTGTTTCCTTTTACTCTCTCTTTCTTCTGACTTAAAAGTAGCTGGAAGTTTATTCATGTAGTTTCTTTTCTCTCTTTTTTTGATCTGGATGTTTTCTTTAATTTGCCTTTTTCATTAGCATTGGTTCATTGTTTATTTTCTCTCTTCAGTCTCTTTTTCATTAGTTTCTTTTGTTAGAGTACTTGCTTTGTTCTTCTTTCTTTTAAAACTTCTCGCATGTGACAGATTTGCATGGCGGTTTTTAATCTTTTAGTTTCTGTCCCAAAAAATCTTGATTAATTTTCTCTCTGTGCTCTGTAGGGACATATGTGCCTTTTAAAGAGTACTCAGACTGCATAATGCAGGTAGCAGATTAATGATACGGCCTTATTTTTCTTTAGAAAAACAACAACTTTGCTTTGTCTGCTTACAGGTCTCACCATCACGTCATGGGGTTGAGGGTTTAAACCAAATGATGATCGTCCAGGACTCAATATCCAATAAGGGCAAAGGTCAGGCAGATTACGATTCGGGAAATGACACGTCCTCTCCACTGTCAAGTAAAACTGGCATCACAAGGTCAAAAGTGACCAGAAATGGAAAGTTCTCTTGTCAGGATTTAACATGTCCTGAGAAGCTTAGACTAGCCGATGGGGACAATGCCTCGGATTCAGGCAACTCACTAACCAGCTATGACTCTCTGGGTAAACCAGTACTCAGAAAAAATTCTCTACACAGCTCTGTCTTCAACAAGTTTAAAGGGTAAGGCTGTTTTGAATGCATTTTGCATTAACTTTAAATATGTCTAAATTGTATTTTGATGGTGTACATCAAATGTATCACTAACATGCCATTAAATTGTTGGTGTAGGTTCGGCTTCCATTTCACTTTTAACATATGACCACTGATGAGTGACTTTTCATATAAAATAAAATAAAATCAGACCAAAACAACAGTTATATAGATTTGTGTTAACTAGAATAATCCTGGTACAAAGTGCAGACTCTCTCTTTGCAAATATCCAGATATCCTGTCACTTACATTGTGAAGTAATAAAGTAAAGGCCTAAAATAATTTCCCTCTTGTAATTGCAGTGAAGAAACAGGCAGGTACGCTGATTTGGAGAAGACACAGCCTCTGGGTCTTGTCACCGATAGGAATCGGAGTCCGTCTTATGATAGATATCAGGATCGAACAAGGTCCCGCAGCAGAAGCATATCATCCCAAAGCAGATACCCTGGGCGTGATTCCAGAAGCCGATCCCTGTCCTCGGGGAGGAGGTGGGTCACACAGCGGCTATTTATTATAGGAACTCTTTATTTTAAGCTTTCATTTTAGTCATAAACACGTATGTTTGTATCTGACAATATCATTTCTCTCGGCTCACTTACAGATCATATTCCCGTTCGTCCAGTTATTCGCTGGATTCACGGAGAGACAGCCTGTCTAGTGCGAGCAGTTGCCGCAGTCCTAATTACTCACGGTGCACACCAGACAGGTGATTTCTAGCTGAGAGGAGATGAGTAATTTTATCTAATATAATTGTTTGATAATGACTGTGGCATTGCTGAAATCTGTTTTTGAACACATACATGCTCGCATCTCTTTTATGTGTGGATGAAAAGGTTTCGAGAGCGGAAAAGAGCCTGCAGTTCCTGCAAGAGTAGAAAGCACAGCAGGAGAAGACCTTGTTCCCCTATGAGAAAGAGAAGAAGAGATTCCCCCAGCCACCTGGAAGCCCGTAGAATTACAAGGTCTGTTCTTAGAGAAATACTAGTGTTACAACACAAACTGTATGAATCACAAACAGAAACAACAGAAACAATCACAAACATTGATCAACTCTGCTGATCTTACTTTGGAGATCCCACACCTTTCTGCACTGATTCTAGGATGAAATCTCTAGAAATCTGCAGAATAAATTAAAACTGAGCTCAGAGCACACTCTAATTGGTAGCTGAAGGCATTATCAAATTAGCATTTTTTTTTACCACATTAACAAACAAGTCGTGGGAATGTCAGGCATTCCAATTCTGTGTAAAATGCAGAGAAAATTACAGTTTCCACAAAAATATTAAGCAGCACAACTGTTTTCAGCAGGGATAATAATAAAAAAATGTTTATTGAGCAGCAAATCAGCATATAAGAATGATTTCTGAAGGATCATGTGATGCTGAAAACTGGAGTAATGATGCTGAAAACTCAGTTCCCTTTCAAGGGAACTCGAGCTGCGTTCTCCTACCGCGTCTCAACGCAGCGTCTCGTTCCCTCTCAGGTTACCAGGGTTACATACGTAACCTGAGACGTTTTGCCATAGCAGGAATAAATTACATTTTAAAATATATTAAAATAGAAGACACTTATTTTAAATTGTAATAATATGTCACGATGTTACTGTTTTTACTGTATTTTTTGATCAAATAAATGCAGACATGGTGAGCATAAGAGATTTCCTTGAGAGATTGTTAGACAAAAAAGACCCCTAACTTATCCTTTTAGGATTTTTCTAATGTAATTTTTTATTACTAAGTCTTTGTTTGTATGTTGCCTTCCTGTCCTGCACAGTGCCAGAAAGAGGCCCATCCCTTATCATCGTCCCAGCCCTTCTGTCAGCAGCAGATCCTCCAGCCTCCTGTCCTGGCGCCTGTTTTCTCTTGGACGCAGTCGTTCACGGAGTCCCAGTCCCAGTCGCAGTCACACTTCTTCTTCATACAGGAGCTACAGTCGCAGCTCATCATGGAACTCTGTATATAGCAGATGCAGTCGCAGTCGGAGCAGAAGCTATGACTCAATTGTGAGCTACAGCAGAGCCCGCCGCTAATTTACGGATGAACCAGATGCAGGAATGCTGAGCTACAGCACGAGCCTAGGACCGCATCTTATTGTAACTGGAAATAAAATGGAGCAGCACTGAGAACATGCTGTGCTTGGATGTGGAACACCAGGCAGTGACAGGATCATCTGTTCAGTGTCAGATAAGACTGAAGCTTTCCATATTGTTTTGTTGTGTACTAAACTGTGTGCTTTCATCCATCCCGCTCAAAGGAAAACAAAAACTTGTCTATCAATCACAAAGCCTGCTTTTGTAGGAAGGACCTGAATGGAGGTTTCACTATGTGCACTGCAATATGTGAGTTTCTGCTATACCTGGTTTTACTCATAGGTGTGAGGATATTGTTGTTCATTTATCAAAAACAGCCGTACTAGATAAAAGGAAGTGTCTTCATGTGCAGGGTCACTCACGAGACGCTCATAACCTTGACTGTAAAAGTTGATGTTTAAATCTATTGTATTTTTTTTAGTGTTTTCTTTTTTTGTAGATGTCAAAAGCACTTGAGGAGAAAGATGTATCGCTTGCATAACAGCTTTTACTGAGAGTAGCCGCTTCTGTGTTGCACACACCTTCACTTTGAAAAATGTGCCATCCGAATTAGCCCCACCGGCAAACGCACACCCCATCAGCCCAAATGCCAGCTTTATTTATCTTCTGTTGAACTGGAAAACAATTCAAATGTCATTGGCTGTGATGGAGATGATGATGATGATGGTGGACAATCAAAATGCAGCAGATGTGCTCCACTGGTAGGAACCATTTTGCAAGGTCCAGCTGTCCATACTGTGTTAAAAAAATGTGTTAAACTACACATTAATCTAGCAGACCTTAAGAGACAGAATGAAGAATTTTTTTTATCCATCAAATTCAAGGCTACTTCTGAGTGAACAAAGAAAGGTACAAAAATGTCTGCTCTACTGACTCTAAAATGAAAGCACTGGTATACATATTATTATTATTATTATTATTATTATTATGTAATTTTTAAGGTCGTATTAAATTGTATAATATTTTTAATTATTTATTATTTTAATGCCTAGTCATTTCTATTTGTATCTGTGATTTATTTCTGTTAGGTATGCAAATAGTGCGGTATAAATATTTATTACTCAGATCACTTGAATTATTTATAATATAAAACCTTTGATATTCATATAGAAAACTTTTTTGTTTATAGTATATCATCCATGTTTGACTGTTTTGATATTTTATATTAGTTTTCCACAAAATCCCACAGTTTAAACATTCAGTACTTCATATATTAAATCACAAACTTTACATACTGTAAATGACGATGATATTTATAAATACAATTGTTTTATAAAGCATATTTATTGGTTGCACATCAGTGCAACAACAGAGAAACTATTACAGACTGGGAGAAATGAAGACGGCTGTTATTATAAGAAATCCATCAGAGTGGCTAGATCAAGGATTTTTTGAAAGGATCAAAGATATATATTTGGTGTGTGATACAGCTTGATGAAACAGCGTATAAAAATCATCACCTTCATCACAACAGATAATGGCAGTTTCTTTGTTTCTGTGTCATAAAGTCTATTGGAGTGCTTCGACGAAGGCATGGTGATCTCTATGCACTGTACATTATTAGTTGTCTGACTGTTGTGAATTCTGACACTTGTACAGACACTTGAATTGTGAATTCTGACACTTTGGGAATGCCCCCGCGTGATTGCGTCTGAAGCACTTATGTCAACTAGTCCAATGGTGAGAGTGAGCGATCAGGAAAGGATAAAAGCACATCCGGTCTGACCGGCATTGAAGCATTGGGCTCTCTTGCGGTGCGGAAGAAGCCGCTGGGCGGCATAGCATGCTCCGCTCCAAAACACAAGACACATAAATCGTGTGTACCTCCACCCGTTAAATAGCATGGGCAGGGAGAAGCAGACAATTAAAAACATCTCTTTCGCCACGGTTTTCTTTTAAATGCTTGTGAACAGACAACAATAAATAGACAGACAGTTTCGACATAGAGCACTTGCTGAGGCACAGAAGCTAATGCCGGTCAGACCGGATGTGCTTTTATACTTTCCTGGTCGTGACGTCATCCGCCCATGATGCTCACTCTCGCCATTGGACTAGTTGACATACATGCTTCAGACACAATCACGCGGGGCATTCCCAAAGCGTCATCGACGCAGCCCGAATTCCCTGGAAAGGGAACTTAAAGTGTATAAAATGTTTTATCTTCTTGAATTCATCTTGTTCTCTTGTCTCAAACGGTAAATGAGTTTAGTAAATGATTATGTAAATCTGTTGTGTAAATATGCAAACGTTTAGTGCGGCAATATTAGGCATGGGCTTTATTTATTGAGATGGAGTAGTGATACTGACTGTTTACAAGGCTGGCTTTCTAATTCACATTATTTGCATTCTTTCTTAAAAAAAAAAAAGCTGAAATGTTGCCATGAATTAAACCCTTTTTTACAGAATCAAAGTCAAAACATGCTACAGAGGTTGCCATTGGCTTCTGTAACTGCAAAACACTATTGCAACATCCTATAATACCAATAATTATTTTTGCACAAAATGTGCGGTAAAGATATATAGCAAGTGTGTATTGGTTTCAGTGCACAGTAAAAAAACTCAGTGCAGGGCATCAGGCTTGAAGATTACGCTAAGGACATTCCTCATATTACCCTATTCTACTATGTATATACAATGCTGTCTATGTGCACAAGAGTATCAATGTCTCCCTTGCTCTTCAAATTAATGGCTAGTTCTCTGTGGTCTGAATCTGTAATGATATTCAAAGAGTTCTAAATAAATTATTCATCTGATTAATTCACCCAATATTTTGTTTCTTTAAAATTGCACTCACTTTATTCACATTAAAATTATATCCGTGTGTTCGTGATTTGCATAGTAAAAAAAGGGAGGGTGGGGTAAGATGGGTCTTGTCACACTTCCATTGGCTGATTGCAACATTTGGCGCTTTTCCACTGCATGGTACGGCTCGGTACGGCTCAGTACGGTTCGGCTCGGTGCGGCACGGTTCGGCTCGCTTCGCTTTTCCACTGCGTGGTACGACTCGGCGCGCGGCGCGGTACGGCTTGGTTCGCTTTAGTTCGGTTGCTTTTCCACTGCAGTTAGTACCGCTTCAAAGTGGGTGGGATTATGACTGATCGTTATAGTTTATCCGCTCCTCGGCAACCAACAAGAGGAACGTCTGCACTTCTCGTCCACTGACCACGATTCAGCCATTTCGTTTTTTGGAAGTTTATTTTCTTCAAGCAAGTAGTTTTAAAACCGGTGCTACAGCTGTGGCTGTTATTGGTTATTTAAATCCAGCGGGTTTGATGTCTCGCAAAAACAATGACGCTGGTAGTGACGATTCTGTCTGTCTGACCAATCAGTGATATGCAGTGCTTTCACGTCACATTTTAGTATCGGTACGGTACGCTTGGAACCTCAACAGAGGTGGTACCATTTAAAGCGAGCGGAAGCGAGCCGTACCGTACCGTACCATGCAGTGGAAAAGCGCCACAAGCGGGCCATACTAAGCCGAGCCGTACCGTAACATGCAGTGGAAAAGAGCCAAAGCGTGCCGTTCCGAACCGAACCGTAACGTACCATGCAGTGGAAAAGCGCCAATTGCCCCCTATACCCTAAAATAGGGCATTATTTGAAGGGACAGTGAATTGTAAAGATGTCTGAAACCATAGTTGAAGTTATCGACTGCATTTGTTCTATCCCACATTAACGAGTGTACAGCTAATGTACGCTCAATGGTTGTCTGGATTCGCTTACTCGTTTTTATTCACTCCTTCAAGTGAAATGTATTAGTGGTCTACTGTAGGGAATGATGATTAAGGGTTTAGGGGGCGATTTCGGATTCAGCCCTGGTGTTTGGTTTTCATTTTCAAGTACAAGGACGGTTTCCTTTGTCCTTAGTTTCCCACCATCATTAGTTTTCATGGTTATTCATTAATTAGTTCACCTGTTTGCATTCAGATCATTATTGTGTGTATTTATACCCTTCAGTTGCATTTGTCCAATTTTTTGGTGTTTACTGAATTTTCGTGATCACTGATACATTGCTTTATCACGCCTGGATATCTGCTTTGGTATATTTTGATTAAACTATTTGTACGTTCATCATCTCCTCACCTTACTTTTTGTACGCTATCCGTTAAAGGACATCAGACCCAAAGAATGAGAAGAAAGATGAAAATCGCTGCCATCAATGTGGCACTTGGAAAGTGGCCGGGACTACGTGGAGGAGTTATTTTTATTTTCCAAGGTGGCCAATGTTTAGAGGATTATGTGGAGGAGCTCACTGACATCAGCCACTGGGCGACGTGCGATGACCTCACACTTATGCAAGATTTTTGCTATGGGCTGGACAAGGAAATTCACTTTCTCCTGCCCAGTGGGGATCGCTGTTGGAGTCTAGCAGAGTACATCAACTTTGCTCTCTGGATGGAAGGATGGTTCTTTGAGTTGGGAAACGGTGAAGAGGAGAACAGCATGACTGTCCAGCCCCACCCAACATCCATCATCACGTCGCCAATTCCAGAGCCCAGCCAGCCATCACCCACTCACACGGACATTCAGCCAGAGCCCACCACAGTCAGTGCTCAAGCCTGCCATGATGAGAGAGCCAACAAAGGACAGTGCCAACAATCACCCTGGAGCCTGAGCCCCATAAAGAGTCTGGCCAAGTGTGTGAGCCGGCACCACGGTGTATCGCTGTGGATTGCCTGGTGGAGTATGAGGGTAAGCAGAAGGACCCCGCCCACCATCCCAGCATGGAGGGTAAGCTGAAGTTGGACTATGTGGAGTGTAGTTATTTGGAAAGTTTAGCGGAGGAAGTCTCCTTTTTTCCTTGTTGTTTTTGCCCAATTCTGAATTACTGTTACCTGCAGAGCACCCACCCAGCCTCCCTCTCTCACCACCACTTCACAATCCAGCCAGCTCTTCAGCCCTGACATCTCCTATTACCCCACTCAAGTGTGGATCTGCCTCTGGTCCTCCGGTCGCCAGCACAGTCTAGGCAAGAGTTTCCCATAGATCTTCCTTCAGCTTATGAGCTATTCACTCCACCTCTGCCAGTCGACTCACCAGCTTGGCTCTTCTCTCCCTCAGCTTCACCCAGAACCATCATCCTACTGCCTCCTCTGGGTCCCCTCGTCCCACTGGCTCCACCCTGGTCAGTCGCCATGGACTTATGTGCTTCGTCAGCTACGCTTAGTCCCTCCACCCCTGCGGCTTCACTGGGCTCCTCTTTCCCTCGTGCTCCTCCTCTTTCCTCAGTCTGCACATCATCAGCGCAGTCCTCTGGCTCCTTGGCTCCACCTCCATCACTCATGGCTTCACCATGGTCTCCTAAGCCATCAGAGTCGTTCACCCACTTCAGCTCTCTATGTACACCCTGGTCTACTCTGCCAAGGCTCCATCTCCATCCATCCTCATCATGGTCCCTTTACCCAAGCCTCCATCAACTCCGACGTAGGCTGTCACCACCATTGATACCTCCCTTGATTCTGCCACCATCCACTCCTCCCTAGTTCCTCTATTTTTTTCCCTCCTGTCAATTTCCAGCCCTGTGACTTTTAGTTCACATCCTGTTTCCTTTGTTTCCCACCATCATTAGTATCCATGGTTATTCATTAGCTAGTTCACCTGTTGGCATTCAGAGCATTATCATGTGTGTATTTATACCCTTCAGTTCCTTTTTTTCAGTTGTCTGGGTTGACTGAGTTTTAGTGCTCACTGTTACATTGCTTTATGGCTTATTTGCTTTTTTTCATTTTGATTAAAGTATTACCTTATTTTTACTTTCATCGTCTCCTCATCTTCCTCTTTGGACTCTCTACGTGTTACAAGTCAGAGAGTAAGCTAAGCCACACAGAGAGGTGTGCTTCATTTTTATTTGACCAAAATAAACAGGAAGTGCCCATTATTTTATCTTTTTGTGACTGAGAAGAGAACATGAAAGTGCAAAGTATAATGAAAAGTGAGATAAATAAAGTACACTTTGACATGACATAAGGCCCCATTTACCCTATTTCTATGAAAACCATGAAGTGATGATCAAAATGTGTTTGTCTAACATTATAGTCAAATTTCAAAAACTCATATATTTAAAAATATAAAACTATTTACTTAATATATTCTATATAATAATTTATAATTGCTAAATGGAAATCTGTATGAAAAGTCAAATAAATGTTGATATTTTGTTTCTTATAATAAAATTAAATACATTTTAAGTAGGCCTAAGGCATGGCCAATACATTTCAACAGATAGAAGACATCCTAAAATATAACTGAGTGCATGGTTTTTTCTCGCTCATCTTACGTAGCCTACTTTACCCTACATGACGTATGCAAGGAGGACTCGTTTGAAGAAGGAAAAGGAGATAGGCCTACTATTTCGTCACATTTCGTGTTTAGAACGTTATTAGTGTTGTTCTTAGTGTGTGACTCCTCTCCGGCCTTGAGGAGTGAGTAGTGTTCTATTATGAAGTGAATGAGTCATCTGGGGGAGGGTGGGATTGGACCAGTCGCTGTCCAGTGGAGCCATTCACAGCCCGGGGTCTAAACTTGGATAGGGAGGGTCTTTCGTCAGCTGTCGTGTGCCACCGAGTACTTTCTGGACTTTACAGACCGGTAAATCACATATAAACCAGTGAAAGAGCACTTACATCGTCAGTAAACTTCTAGAACTCATACATGAGTACATCGGTAAGCTTAAACTTACGTGCGTAATCACGCGCCTGGAGAGTTTTTGCGCTTTTGTTGCGAAAAAAAAAACGGAATTCGTGTTGCGCTCTATTTAATAATTTATAGTATTCGGAAATCTGACAGCAACGCGAAGAGGAACAGGAAAAGTTGTCTAAACTCACTTTTTCAAAGTTTCACTATGGCAGAAGGGGATTACTACACTATGGGCAACCGACAGAGGATTCCACGGGATCCGTTCCGGGAACAGTCACTCGCATCTCGCTTTATGGAAGATGATTTTGGGCTGCCACCCTTTCCCGACGAGTTATCGATGGAATGGCCCGGCTGGGCGAGACCACGGCTGAGCGCCCGTCTCGACGCGCCGTGGTCGGGCTCGTTGCGCACGGGCTTCCCGCGGACGAGCATAGGCTCGCCGCAGGGCTTCAGCTCCATGTATAGCGAGAGCCCTCGCCGATCCAGCGCGCCCCCGACCAACCCAGACGAGCCGTGGAAAGTGTGCGTGAACGTGCACAGCTTCAACCCCGAGGAGCTTAATGTCAAAACTAAAGACGGGTTTATAGAGGTGTCAGGTGAGAAAACACTTCTAATCATTGAGAAGGATGAGTTATGAGAACACAAAGTTAATTACCTTGATAGCCTATAATAATTAATCATGGAATAACGTTGAATGGAATATAATTTACATTTGTGCATTTACCAGACGCTTCTATCCTAAATGGAGGAGCATTAAGCAGTTTGTCATATGCATTTAAATTACTATGAAACATAGCAACTTTTTTTAACGTATTCCATTTTTTGGTAGTTTTTTTAGTCATTATTCCTACATTAATAAGGCCCTGTCTTACAACATAATACATAACAGATATTTCTGCCAAGTATGTATTTGTATTTATGTATTTTGTTATTTCATATAGCACATAGATCATTTAATATGAAAGTATTTATTTCTCAAAATTGACTTAGTATGTTTTATGTCTCATTTTAATTTCTTTACTATCCTATTTAAAATATGGCATTTTGGAACCCTTGTTCCATAAATCTCTGCTGCTGTCTCTCCGCTGCAGTTTGAGAATGGAAGGCCTTTGGTTTGAGTATGACTTGCACATTATCAGCTGATCTCTTGTAATCAGCCACCTGCTGAGATCCCTTGAGGACCATTTACAATAAACACATTGAATTAGTCCCATACTTTTATCTTTAATCACTAAAGTTCTTTTGTAAAAACGAAAATTGTGTATTTATAATGCGGAAAAGTTGAAAGCCAGTTGTTGCCTGCTACAGAAATACATTTTGTTGACTGTGATGGCAGGACAGAAGTTCAGAGTTCAGGAGAGAGCAAAGGCCTGGTGAGCAGGGATTAATATAAACACTGTGCTGGTATTCCAGCTGGGTCACTCATTCACAGTGGGAGGAGGGTGGGGACAGTGAGACTTAACGTCACATAACCTCATTCTAAAAGTGTCACACAGAGATATCAGAGTGAACTACACTACGCACTGTTTTACTTAAGGCCTTTTAACTGAACTCAGATTCTGGTGACCAGTTTTGGACCACCAAAATCAGAAAAATATTTAAGTTCAACATTGCCCTGAAGTAAAGCATTGTCAAATGCCACAGCCATGTTTGAATTTCTTTGTTAAATAGGGAAAGGCCATTGAACAGTATGTCAGTAGGTAAATGTCTATATGGATAGATTTTGCTCTCAAAATGTTCTTGCGTCCCAGTATATTTTAAATGGTTAATTTGTTGTTTAGAAATGTTGAAAGTGCTATGAGCATAATAATCAATCATATGTGTTTGTGCTCAAAGTGTTTTCTAAAGAGTCGGTTAGTGTAGATATGTAGGCCGCACCGAGACACAGTATGGCATGACTGGCATTTAGTGACCAACAGCTGCAGAGAATGAGGCCAACAGGCTTTCTTGGTTTGAAATACTACAAAATCATATATAGTGTTGCCTTTGCAATGTCAGTAAAATGTGAAAAAAAGAAGAAGAAAAAACGTATACAGCACAATCTCACGAAAATGCGTATCTATACAACAAATTTTATTTCTCGTGCCATTTATACGCCAAAAATAAGTTTTGCGTGCATATGATACGCCGTTTTCGCGTGCATATGATACGCACTTTATGGCGTGTAATACCCACGCACTCCCCATCCCTAATCCTTAAGGGGTTTTCAGTGCGTAGCATATGCACGTAAAAAAAATTTGGCGTATAAATGGCAAGAGAAATAAAATTCGTGGTATAGATACGCACTTTAGAAAATCTGATATTAATAAACCTCTACTAAAAAATACTAAAAAATCTAATTTTATGTCAGTGTGGCAAAGGTTACACTTCTGTGAGCAACCAGTGCGGGGATTCAAAGCAACATCTTTTTCGAAATAAGTTCTTATCCACAAGTGTTGTATTGTCGTATCGATCTCTGCGTTAACAACTGCTTTTATGTCTTTTCACCAGGGAAACACGAGGAAAAGCAAGACGAGGGCGGAATTGTTACCAAAAACTTCACAAAGAAAATTCAGTAAGTATGATGATTGTATCAAAAGAAAGTTTCCGGGGGCTTCTGATTTGGAACCTTCTAGAATGATGAAGCAACTTCCAGAGGAATGTCACTCTGAGTTATTAAAGCAACACAAAGCATTACTCCTCCACCCGCCACAACCTCTCTGCTTTCTTCTTGCTCTTCAGAGAGTCAAATTGGATGGTAGAGGCAGAGGAAAATAATCAAAGTTAGAGATAAAATAGACAACATATCATGTGGTTCCGATGTCTGCAGTAATTAAGAGACATCGTGAATTGATTTTTGATCTTCTCAACATGCTGTTTCTCTGACAGAGACAGACAGAAATAGACTCTAAGAAAGAAAGAGAGTTTAATTATTGAACAAATCCAGCACTTTTTACACTATTGTTCAAATGTTTGGGGTCCGTAAAATCCATGAAATAACTTTTATTCAGCAAGGGAAAAAAAACACAAAAAAGCAGTAAAGACTTTTATAACATTAGAAAAGATTAACTAAAATAAAACCTTTAAATCACAGTTTCCACATAAATATTAAGCTATGATAATAATAAGAAATGTTTCTTAAGCACCATATCAGCATATAATGATTTCTGAAGGATCGTGTGACACTGAAGAGTAGCTAATAGATGCTGAATCATAATAGATGCCATCACAGGAATAAATTACATTAAAAATATATTCAAATAAAAAAATTGTTGTTATTTTAAACGATAATATTCACAACATTAATGCATTTTTACTGTAGTTAAGAGGCTCCTTTCAAAAATATTAAGAAATCTTATACCGACCCTAAACGTTTGAACAATAATGAAAGCTTCCTCTCAGTGTTTTAAATAAGTCTTTCTTCGACATCTAATGTAAACTGCTTAGCTAATTTGATTTTGACAGGCCATGTTGGTTGTGTGAAATTCCAACAGTTGAACATTAGCATTCTGCTAAACTAAGCTAAGAACACACACTTATAGAAGATACAGGCCACGCATAAATTACATTGAGCTTTTTTATTAATAGCTTTCAGCTATTGAATGAAGTCTAAATCTCTGCCATTTGCTCCTCAGTAGCAGAGCTGCGATGTCTGAGTCACCGCTATAACATTACTGTGCTAATTGAATAGTGTCAGGCTACTGCAGTCTGCTACATGCTAAAGGTTTATATAAACTCAGTAGACGCTTGGCAACAAGTGTGAAACCTTCCAGCCTTATTTGGCCATGATGACTGACAAAGCTCAGGGACACTCTCTCTCTCTCTTTATCTCTCTCTGTTGTGTTCTCTCACACTCTTTCTCAACATTCATAAAATAAAAACAGTACAGAAAACCTTAGTGAGCTAACTAACTTGCATTTTAAAGTAGTATCATAGATAGGTGTCAATAACATTACGTTGTTCTTTTGAACTTGCTATTTATCAAAGTTACCTGAGAAAAAATTTATGTAAATATATAATATCCACAAAAAAATGTAACAATGTGTTTTCAGTATTGATAATAACTAGAAATTTTCACTGAGCACCAAATATTAAAATGATTTCAGAATGATTGTGACACTGAAGACTGGAGTAATGATGACATCACATGTACATTCTAAATATATTAAAATAGAAAACAGTTATTTACAATTGTAATAATATTTCACAATAATACTGTTTTTACTGTATTTTTGATCATATAAATTCTGCCTTGGTGAGCATAAGAATTAAAAAAAATATATTGCTGACCCTTAACTTTTGAACAGTAGTGTATTAGATATATGAATATATATTTTTTTAATTGTACTTCCTTAAATTCAAATTTTAATTACATTTAAAATTAAGAAATTAAGGGCTTAAATACACAGACAGGGCAATCAAGGTAAAAAACAGAACAGGTGCAGAGCTAATTAATAACCAAGAAAACTAACTAGGGATACAAAACAAACTTAGGCAAGCAGACCAGGGAACAGAATAAAAACACAATGAAGCTAAACAGACATAGAACTACAGGTGAACGTGATTTCACCAAGTACCACATGTTCCTGGATCAACATCTTTGTTGATCCTGGAACAACTTTCAGAACTGCAAGTTACAATATTGCTGATTGTGAGAATTAATTTATATTGTTAAGTACAATTATTTAAACTAGCATTATCCAAACACAGCATTCGTCTCTCGAATCTCTAAAGCAGCCCGGAAAGTTCCCCCACCCTTTAGACTTATGTTGTAGAAAACCAGCAGGAAGTAGCTTTGTATGATATCACCAACCATTCATGTTTAAAACAAGTTCCACCCTTTCTCTGTAGAGCAGATATGTTAATCCAGCCTTAAAGGCATCACATTCAAACAGACAGTGAGAACTCCTCTCATTAAAACGGCTGCAGTCAGTCTGCCTGCTGGATGATTAGACTAGTGTGTAGATGGAAATTTCTGGTGATAAACTTTGCATCAGGAGGCGATTTGTAATAATTGGCAACAAATTCTATTTCTGAGCCAGCACCTGGAGCAGGATTCCCTCTCTCTCTCTCTCTCTCTCTCTCTCTCTCTCTCTCTCTCTCTCTCTCTCTCTCTCTCTCTCTCTCTCTCTCTCTCTCTCTCTCTCTCTCTCTCTCTCTCTCTCTCTCTCTCTCTTTCTCATTGCAAGTGATGGCAGGCAGAACATTAAAATGAAAACCACAAAATGCATTGAGAATTATCTTTTAGCCACAAGCTGCCACAGAGAAAATTAAGTTAGTTGAAAATTAAACCAAAATGAGAATATACGGAGTATAGGGCATAGTGTTTGCAATCTCCATGATGATTCCCATTCTGGGTTAATATTAACCTAAAGACTTGTGTTAGACCTCAGTTAATCTGGGTTATGTTCAGACTATTCTGTGTACATGTAGATGTCAATATTAAACTGACTATTCTCAAGTTCTTATTGTAACATTTGGTTTCAAGCTTTGTTCCAGTGCAGCTGCAAGGTACAATCAAAAAGCACTTTTTAATTTGCAAAATTTGGTGTCCATTTAGATATTAGATATCAAATATGTATCAATGTACAACCATTTAAAGGGATACAGTAGTTCACCCAAAAATTAAAATTACCCCATTATTTACTCACCCTCAAGCCATCCTAGGTGTATATGACTTTCTTCTTTCAGACAAATACAATCAGAGTTATATAAACAAAAAATCTGGCTCTTCAAGCTTTATAATGGCAGTGAATGGAGGACGAGATTTTGAAGCCCAAAAAGGTCCATCCATCCATCCATCATAAAAGTACACCACACGTCTCGGGGGGGGGGGGGGGGGGGGGGGGGGGGGGGTAATTAAGGCCTTCTGAAGTGAAAATAAGAAAGTTAAGTAAGAAAAATATCCATATTTATAACTAAGATAACTAGCTTCCGACCGGCAGACAGCCGCACGCATCAATTTATGGCAAGAGATTAACCACTGACATGACGCATGATGTTTTGACGAACATAGAAGTGCAGAGGATAGAGCAAAACAAAACATCAGTCACAAATTAGAGGTCTAAAACAACAATTTATAAAGAGAAATGTCGGAGGATTTTGATATAAGAGAAATGAAGCTTGAGTTTGTTGCCAAGCCCTATTTGTTTGAACTGCAACAGGTGTCAAAGCTTACAATGCTCCTACATCGCGTCAGGGGTTACTCTTTTGGCGTACTGTAAGTCGACTTGCGTAGGCCGTCTGCCGGAAGCTAGTTATTTTAGTTTAGTTTTTAAAGTTTTAAAAATGGATATTTTTCTTTGCTTATAACATTGCTTTACTTCAAAAGGCCTTTATTAACCCCCTGGAGTTGTATGGATTACTTTTATGATGGATGGATTCACTTTTTTTGGGCTTCAAAATCAGGACCGCCATTCACTACCATCAAACAGCTTTTGTGTGTAAGGGGGATAAACTAAGAAAAATGAGGGTTCTTTATTGGCATCTATGGTTCCATAAAGAAACTTTAACATTCATGTAACCTCTCCGGTTATTTAGCGGAAACAAAGGTTCTTTAGATTATTAAAATGTTTATCACTCTAAGAAAAAATGGTTCACTGAAAGATTTTTTGGGGATCCAGACATTCTATGTCGGTAAAAATCCGGTTTTAGAACTTTTATTTCTAGTGGTGGATAATGGACATCGTTCTGAACTCTCTCTTCTTTCACAGAATCCCATCTGATGTGGACCCTGTCACTGTGTTCGCCTCTCTGTCTCCGGAAGGTGTTCTCATCATTGAAGCCCGACAGACCCCTCCATACTACCTCTACAGCAACGAACTGCCCGCAGAACCCATGGAAGAACCTGAGGCCAGACAGCAGGAACCCAGCATGGCTTCAGTTTCAGTCTTTGATGTCAGGGAGTGAACTGGTGTTCGCTTGCCTGTGGTATTTGTTCCAAGCCAGTGTTAAAATCTAGATTCAACCGTTTCAAAAAATTACTTAAATCAAAAGTCATTAATCTGCTAGTGAATAGTTTATAAATTAAATGTTACTCTACATAGTACATGGTTGGATCAAATACCAGAAGCTTTCAGTTACTATATCAATGAAGATAAACAAATGTGATAGAGCTACCGGTCAAGTGAGAAGGAAAAGGTGTGAAATGGGATGAGACCAGGCCCAATTTCTGTACGGTTGGACATAGGCATGGAAACATGTATGTAGATGCGAATGCATGGTCAACATTGTAATGGCACATCTCATTGTATATACTTAACCTGCATTCCTCTCAGTCCTAAAGGGGGCGATAGAGTTCCCTTCAAATGACTACAATTAAATGGATTGTTCACCCAAAAATCATCTCTTATTCTCCTACATGTTGTCTCAAACCTGTATGGCTTTCTTTCCTCTGTGAAAAACAAAGGAAGATATTTGAAGAAAGAAAATTCTCCAAACAATAGTTTCAATAGGATCCAATGCTGTTTTAAACCAGTTTGACTTTCATTGTATAGACAAAAAATATATAAAATATATAAATAATAATAAAATAGTTCTTCAGAGTATTCTTTGAAATATCTTCTTTTGTGTTCCCCAGAAGAAAGTCATAAGGTTTTGAAATGACATGAGGGTGAGTAAATAATCTCTTAATTTTCATTTGACCTATGCTTTTATCTAATTTGCTTGGTAAATTACGATTCTCTTTAACCTGTTGCTCCGCCATGCCGATCTCATCAAGTAAGATGACACTGAGAATGCGATGTGTGCTTGAGTTGAGTTACAAATTCCATTCAGACACATTTCGGATGCGAAATCAAGCTTTGATGTTGAAATTGAATCTTTTTGAAATATGTTATGGACTTCTGTCCCTCATTTAAACCTAATCTTGTTTTGTCCCTGAATTCGAATGAAGGCCCTGTTTGAATAATCTGAATTCTTATCACATTGTACTATTTATATGAAGGTCTTCTCTGAGAACTGGGCCTTTCTCAAGTGCTGTTTATTGTGTCTTCTTTCTTTCTTTCTTATTGGTGGGTGTTCTTTTTTCTTTTTGTTTAGGGATGTATGCTATGCGTTTTTATAATAAATGATTTTACGAAAGCAAGCCTTTTATTACTCCTCTCTGCAAATCTCAATCAAGTTAATAAATGAGCTGCATTACAGATAGAACTGATATCATTTCTCAGATTTACACCTGTTTGCTCATCCCACTTGTATAACCTTCGGATGTTTTCGAGTAATAAATCGAGCATCATGCTCTCCTTCGGTTGTCTCTGTCTCACAATCCTCTGTCCTCGATCACATCTGGGTGTTCGGATGGCAGATTGGCTGTGTGCTTATGGGAATGACTCCATGGGAGTTGTCTCTGCACGGTGGCGGTAATTGGGTGACAGATCAGTGTGGAGATTATTCCGAACGCTTTGGCTCACTTTCAATCTCCTCCACGAGGATGTGGAGAGAAAATATTGAAGAAAACGGTCCTCCACTGCTGATTAACTGATGTGTTTGCCCATTGGATTTTTCTCTTTAAATCGATCCGAGCTCTTTCGTTGTCTAATTTTCAGAGTTTGAGGTTAATGAATCACGAATATTTATGTGCTCAATAAGAATTATACAATTATACTAGAACTCAAGGGATGTTATGTGCACCCATATTCACTGCAAAAATGATTCATGTAAAATTCTCTGTAAGCACAACAGAAAGTCAACTAGGTGTCAATGTGACAGATTTCCGTCTATCGCTTAAGTTTGAACATTTCTCAGCTTTCCTTGATTAATCATTCATGCTATTGTAAAGCACAACAAGAAGCTTCACACAATCGTGCTCAGGTCTTTATTAGTGCTAATAGGATGCATGTTACAGTAAACTCAAAAACATATATGGGAATCAAGAGGCTAAGGCTATATTTACATTAATCCAGATATATTTGGAAGAAAAACATGTTTTGTCCTTCCGCTTACACTGAGACAGTGTGTCCTGCGAAAACAAAGCTTATTGAAGATGGTCTTCAAAAGTGATACATTTGAAAACACCTCATGAGGTATTCGAAAATGACAACGCATGTGACACATTTTGTACCAATATACACTGCCCGGCCAAAAAAAAAAAATTGCTGTTTGGATTTAAATAAGCAAATGAATTGTCAATACAAGAACTTGATCAAAAAATTATCAAAATGTGCATCATTTTTTGGTCAAGATCTTGTATTGACAATAGAGTACTCCAGCACTCTGTAAAGTCTCCCCCAGCACATCCCAAAGACTTTCAATGAATTTCAAGTCTGGACTCAGAGGTGCCAATTCATGTGTGAAAATGATTCTTCAAGCTCCCTCCCAACCACTGTTTCACAATCTGAGCATGATGAATCTTGACATTGTCATCCTGGAATCAGGCCATGATGCGTCTTCCTAGGTTGTTTAAAAAAAAGGAAAGCTACACACACTCCATCACTTAGTGAAAAATTGCCAAACATACAACATGCTAAAAACATAATAAGCACTGCTATAACCATCCAATCATAGACTCTTAAGCATTTGCCTATTTAAATCCAAACAGAGACTTGGCCGGGCAGTGTATGTATCTATGTTTATACCGGGATGTGCCTGGTATGTGGAACTGTATTCACTCCCACAGTGTTGCTGAAGAACAATGTTACTTTTTACAATCTTCATATTACATTCCTGGAAAGATGACAGAAAATTTACTTTCTGTCCTGCAGGAAAACACGAGGGCAATCGTGTTTTAGACCATGAAATGGCAATTGAGTGTGACCTGGATGCGCCAGTAAGTGGTGAAATATTGTGTTAATACAATTATCGCGCCAGAAGAGAACTTTATGTCTGGTATCATCTCAGTAAGCTTTTTACGTATTTTGCATGCGCAGTAAGATCATTTTAGCATTTCTGATGGTTCAATGTGGACAAGAAACTTTGGGAAAACGCTTGAAAACAGTAGTATGGACAAAGAAAATGCCATTTTCAAATGCATCTGGATTAATGTAGACGTAGCCTAATGAAAGAGCTGGGGATGTTTTCTGTAGCCTACATTTTCTCTACATCCATTTTCTTTTGGAGCTCCAGTTGAGGGTTGAACACCTCCTGGGTTTGCCCAAAGGTTGGTTGCTCATCTTCTGTCACGGCAGGGTCTGTATATCCTTCTTCACACTCCAGTTCCTGAAGCTGCGTGACCTCTGCCTGCCCTCCTTGCTCGGAGGTGATGGTGTCTGGAGTCTCCGGAGCCTGAGGCTTGTCTGCAGACTCATGGACTTCCTCTGTGTCTCGCTCGATGCCCTCAACCGCCTCTTGAATAGTACCTTCTTTGTCCTTATCTATGCCATCACTGGGTTCTCCAACCTGCTCTCTTTCAGACTCAAAGGCTCCTGGTGCAGCTTCTGGGATGGACTGGGGTTGTGGTTCTCTAGATGGATCTATATCAGATACAGTCTGTTGGTCTCGTTCGCCCTCAGGATGCTCAGTTGAGACAGAGGGTTCGGGAGTTTCTCCCTCAAATGATTCCGGTTTAGTCTCGGCTTCAATAGCATCTTGAGACTCGTTGCCGTCTTGTTGTTTTCCTCCCACGGTTTTTGCCTCCATCTCAATCTGTGGCAAACGTGAAACAGTTTTCAAATTAAGTCAAGTGCCTAAATGCCAAATCAAGACCCTAAAATGCCAGGGTCACTGTACACAAAAATTATTCATTTTCTGGATGGTGGAGAAAGGCCATACGTCCCCTGCGGGAAAATAAGAGCTTGCATTTAATCTCTTTGTTGGTTATTAGAACAATTATGAGCCTGGTAATTGGAATTGCAGGGTGATTAATTTATAAACTGGCTTCGACTTTGGCATTTGATGTTTATGGGGCATTGTAGAATCGTATACCTCTAATTATTTCTGAAATCTTTTTTGCAGTAGTGTAAGAAAAACATTTTGCCTGTTATGACGGCACGGCTTAACGGTGCTGCAAATTGGCTTAAGTTGAATAAGACATGCGATGGGTAAACAATATCTGCCATTTTTAAAGCATGATGACCACATTCTCTGCAATAATATAATACAACAATGCAATTGAAATAATATGTTTTGAGATGCCCTTTTTTCCCTATACTTTTCCCTGCAAATGCAAATAGCTGTCAGCTTTTTAACATTAGACTGGCTAAAATACAGCACCTGAGAGACAGTTACTCTACCTGCGATGTCTACCTATTATACAAGACCAATTAAGTACTGGAGAATGAATGGCTAGTGTTCAACCTTGGATTTACCTAGAAAAGTTTTCAATAGTGACAATAATAGTGCCACTTCACTATGAATGACAGAAAGCACCACTTAAATATAATGGTGACACATTTAATAACTTATAAACGAGTGCAATGCATGCCACCCAGAACACTGAGTGCCTAATTTTGAGCTTCAGTTTGTGAATAAGTTCGGACTGCATTATTAAAGATGAAACGGCTGTCAGAACCAATCAATACCTGGATAGGGATAATGACATCAGCAGGAAGGGGAATACTGGGTAATGGTACTTCCACTGTAAGGATCCCATCGGCAGACAGAAGCGACTGGAGATTTTCAGCATCAGCCTCACCTGGAAGTCTTAGGAAGTGGTGAGAAAAAATCTATAAATTAGCTTTTATTGATATAAACAGCTTTGTGACAATTTGACACAATTGGCTTTATGCCCAGCTGCACTACCTCCTGAACTTCAGCCAGCTCCTTTGTTTCCTGTCTGCTATTATTGGACAAACTGATTAATCCAGGTGTGCCTGGCCTCAGTAACAATAATCAGGCACATCTGGATTAATCAGTTTGTCCAATAATGGCAGACAGGAAACAAAGCAGCTGGCTGAAGTTCAGGAAGTAGTGAAGCTGGGCATAAAGCCTATTGCACAGTGAAATATTATATGCTGAATAAAATAGACATTGAGTTAATGTTTTGTTTTTAAATAAATTAATACTTTTATTCAGCCATTAATTCACATTAAATTGATCAAAAGTGACAGTAAATACATTTTATAATTCAAATAAATGCTGTTCTTTTGAACTTTTTATTCATCAAAGAATCGAGAAAAAAATGTATCAAGGTTGTCAAAAATATTAAGCAGCACTGTTTTCAGCATTGATAATAATAAGAAATGTTTCTTGAGCAGAAATCAGCATATTAGAATGATTTCTGAAGGATCATGTGACACTGAAGACTGAACTAATGATGATGAAAATTCAGCTTTGCCATCACATGAATAAAATACGCTTAGAAGTATATTAAGAAAACAGCTATTTTGAAATGTAATAATAGTTCACAATATTCACAATATTACTGTTTTAATGTATATTTAATCAAATATACAGCCTTGTTGAGCATAAGACAGATTCAAAAACTTTTATTTTTTTAACAGTAGTTCAGATATAGTGTAGTGTGCATGTTAACACTTACTTGTATTTTCTTGCAAAACATCTAGCAATGTAGCCATGCTCATCTTGTCTTTCTTCATGCTTTCCTTTGGATCAAATATATTAACACAAAATTATTGAGTTTGATTAACTCAAATAATATATTTTGTAAATCATATTAAATATTTAAAAAAAATATTCAGGAAATATTCCTAAATTATGTACAATATATCCAGGCTTATTCTTTTTTGTAGACTAATTGCATGTATAATGTGTTATCTAACATTGAATTCTGTTGGAAAGGTGAAATTGAAAAAAAAAATGAAAAAAAAAAATATATATATATATTGATGATATATTGAATAGTATACTTTTTCACCCATACCTGCAATTTCCAAAAATCCGTCCTGTATTTTGACCGTAAGCTCAGAGGGAGCGAAGTGATTGACATCCAAGCTAATTTTCCACTTGCTCATCTCACCAACCACTTCCGACACCCCTCCACTCATCTCCCTGTGCAGTTTAGAGACGTGCTGTCCTGAGGCCTGAGTAAATGGAGCGAACATGGGTGTGCGCAAGTACCCAGGCCAAGACGACGTCCCCAGCCTCCTGAAGATGCCTTCGATCCAGCTGAGGTCTCGGTGGTCCAATAACGGAGGCAAGCCGT
The DNA here is from genome assembly GCF_051911475.1 of Siphateles boraxobius. Lineage (NCBI taxonomy): Eukaryota > Metazoa > Chordata > Actinopteri > Cypriniformes > Leuciscidae > Siphateles > Siphateles boraxobius. Next base: position 13,520,751 of record NW_027508855.1, on the reverse strand, counting down.
AATGCTGGTTAAAGATTACACTGGGCCATCTGTAGCTCAGGGAATTCCAAGGTACCTCATGACAATATTGAGGCCTGGATGGTGACTTGATAGCATCCGCCATAGTGAGAAAATTGAAAAATCTAAGGAAGAACGATTTGTTTGGAAGGTCTGGGCACAGTACGAATAAAGATGCACTAACTACACAAAAAGAGATGCTGTGGAGAGTGAAAGCAAAGACTAATGTGGCCGGTAGACATTGCAGACGCTGTTTATATAGCGTCCTTGTGTTTTTAGCACTTACTAAGCAGTAACCATGATGCTACCAGAAGAGAATGTAGGGATGAAGTGATGGCTAGGTAGTTCAATCCGCTACCGGAGGGTGGAAGGGCTCTATGGGAGACGCTAATTAAGGATATTTATAGATCTAAAGGGGAAGCAACAAATAGCTGTTTGATGAGAACTAACAGTCCCAAGTCCTGCTTAGCCTCTGACAGGCAAAGAGATTTTATTGAACTGATTGTTAATAGTGTTGTAGAAACTATTAAAGTGTTGAGGTGTCTATATAGAGGTTGTGAAGGTGTCTAAGTGCTTGTTAACTTTATTTCCTGGATTCAGAATGAACGAGTGCACAGGGGACCTTGCTTTAATAGGCCTAGTGCAGCCAACTCACCCTTATTAATCTCAGTGCTGACTGTAGAGGTGTACTGCTGACTGCACAATTATATTTGCTCAACACGTTGTTTTGTTCAGGTTCTATTTAATATTCTGAATATTGGAGTCTGTCCCTGGTGTGTTAAAAATATATAATAGAATTATTTCACTCAGTGAACTTCAGTAAGATGCTTGTTATTTTAAACTTACACAGTATGGCCTGAGCAATATCTGTAATACACAGCTACGCTAATAATCCATCCAGCATGGCTTCAAATACAGTGGCCCTGACAGGTTCAGACTGGGTTTTTTTTAATTGTCTTTTTACCACTGGACACCAAACCGACAACATTAGGCTGCTGTCGCACTGCAAGACTTTATGTTGAAGACTGCTGCTACTTTTATATATCTAAATATATCTAAACTACTGTTCAAATGTTTGGGGTTTTGTAAGATGTTTTTGAAAAAAGTCTCTTATGCTCACCAAGGCTGTATTCATTTGATCAAAAATACAGTAATATTGTGAAATAAAATTACAACTTAAAATTTCCTTTTTAATATATTTTAAAATTTAATTTATACTTGAAGTGTCAAAGCTGAATTTTCAGCATCATTACTCCAGGCTTAAGTGTCACATTCCCCTCAGAAATCATTCTAATATGCTGATTTAGAGCTAATTTCTTTTTATTTTTTAATCAATGTTATTATCAATTGTGCTGCTTAATATTTTTGTGGAAATACATAATTCTTTCAGGATTTTTTGATGAATAGAATTTAAAAAAAAAACTTTTGTAGATTTATAAATGTCTTCCCTGTCACTTTTGATCAATTTAATGCATCATTGCTATATAACTTTTTAAATGTGTATGGCTAATTCATTATAATTTTGATGGACTGACTAATCTTCTTCTTTCAAACTAAAACAGTAAAAATGGCAGTTCAGAGCGATCAGCGATGTCTCTTTAGATTCTGGACCATGTGTGGTTGACAAACCGTTTAAATGTGAGATGTTTTAGGAGAGATTTCATCGCAGACAGGAACCACTGACCCGTAGAGTCTACAGTTCAGTCAGAGGGAGCTGTGCTGAGGATGTGTTGGTGTCACTTCACCTGAAACCAAAGCAACTCATCATGAATGATCTGGGACAAGAAAAGAAGGTAGCACGATTTATGTAAGACATCACAAGCATACTAATAAGTCTGTGGAATGTGAAAAAGTTAAAGGCACACACAAGTTGACACAACTTTCTTTTTTTGTTCAAACTTAAAAACATTTAAATAATAAGTCAATACTTCAACAATTCTTCTTCCAAAACGTGATTTTGTCTTACCCCGATTCACTATGAGAAGCCTATTATAATAAGTGTTTATATTTTAGACCTGACGATAGTTTTCGCGGGAAATTGGAGAATTGCGCACATATGCCACTACGAGTGTCTCCGAGAAAGGTTGACATGCTGCATTCTAAATCTCGAACCTCCGGAGTATCACCTTTAAAATAAATAAATAAATAAATAACGCCGACCAGAAGAGAGTCAGTATTTTTTGCTGGCAAAAAGAACGCGACAGAGTGGCTTTTCGGAGATGGTAAGAACTGAGTTGAGCGGTTCGTTAAAGGGTAATGCATTTCATTATGGCTGTAGTGCTGGAATTTATTTTCAAGGAATTCAAGTAGGCTACCATGTCTATTATTGTGTAGGCAGTGACTGTTACATCTTGAGCTATCAGCTTGAGGTCCTTTCCGTCTTAACTGGTTATTAAGCCGCCTAGTAGCCAGTGAATGTTGTTTAATTAGCAGCATACATCTGCAACCAAAACAATGTTCTTAGGCAAAATGCATGCAGTTTTTTTTGCAAGGCATTTTTTTCTGAGCATATTGGTCAGCATTTTCTGTAGCTGTTGCAGCACACTTTTAGAAGCCCTCCACCCCTATAGATCTGCTCTGGGTAATTTTTGTAAGATATTGTACAGAAGCAGCATGTCTTACTTGGTCACAGCAGTATGTTTGTATTGGCAGTAGCTAGTACTTTCTCTGCAGCAGCAGCAGCGTAGCAGATCTATTCCATCAAGACAAATCATATCAACATTGTAATATTCGTTACCATGCCAAACACTCCAAGAGTTGTCATGACAGAACTTAGGCTGCTTTTTGTTTAATCGGTTCAACAGTTTTTTTTTCCTTTCAGTTTCATCTTTTTTTAAAAAAAATCTTTACTACCTTTTAAACTCTGATGTGATTAGTGTGGACTTTTTCTCCCATGGCACACGGTCCAAGCTCCATAGGAGCATACACATCTGTCTTGATCCTCGGCCTAAAGTACTCCAATTACTCTTAATGGACATGGAAACAGAGCAAATTAATGACACTGACAGCATCACCTGCAAAAGGGCAGCACCCTTTCACAGTTCCTTTCTCTTGAGTTGAGACAGACTGTTCCATAGAGTTTCGTGGCTATAAAGAGTGAAGGATGCTTTTTAGTCTTGCGAGGAGTTCAGCACGTCTCTGTGTTTCTCCCAGTGGCTTTACATAACTGACGCAGACGTAATGAATGAGACACAGAGCCTGTCATTTGAAACACAAATACTCCTGTGAAGTGGGCCAGAGCAGTGCCATCTCTTCCTTTAACTACATGCCTTAAATAGTAAAGTAAAACGCGCTGATCTGCCGAGAGCCTAATGCATCATGGGAATGTTCAATGTCGAATGAGTGCCAGAGCTGTGAGCATTGCATTTTTTATCATTATGTGTTTAACCATGTACAGGCAGATTCCTTTTGAGTGTTCTTAGTATTAAGTTATGCGAATTGTTATTAGATAGCATGGCAACAGTGATGCAAGGAATGCTGTTATCCGATTATAAGTAGTGCTGCTGCTGTCGTGATATTTGCACCATGCGTTTTCAAACAACTCCAGCAGTGCTCTTAAACCATTCTTCCAGATGGTCTGTTTAACATTCTAGTTGCATAATCGGTAGTTGTACGCATTCCTTTTGCGATGAAACAGAGTAGCGTGAGGCTTCTCCAAGGATAGACTAAACAAATGTCCTTTGTGCTCCTGTGGTGTGCTTTTATTTGCCACCTGTGTGCTCATTTCTCAAAAGCAATGAAGCGAACATATGCACTTTGTATTTGCTTACGGAGTATTTTGATGTATTCTAGAGGGAGTATTATACGATGCTGTTGTTTTTTTAAAGCATGAAGTTAAAGTATTCCTCCTAAGCTGCTTTCAAACTATAGTTTGGCAGTGTACAAGCTAATCATAATTAAAAGTAATTCAACTACAGTGAAGTTACCCTTTTGAAAAAGAAGCTAAGGAGACAGTATCATAATAAATGTTGTTTATGTGGCATAAAACAATAAGGTTCTAAATTATTGTAACAGCATTTAACTGATACACTAAATACAGCTAATATAACAAAACTTTTTACAAATATACTAATTTATGAAGCTGAGTCAAAACATGAAATCAGTATCAACTAAATCCATCTGCACTGTATAGGTGGCACAGAACTTGCACGGAATTTTTTAATATAGAAATATGAAATGATTAATTAAAATCATGAAAATCATTAAAAAACATGTTTAAATGTGAAACTAAAACCACCAGTAGGTGGCAGCACTATATTTGTAATTGAGTAATTGATTCAATCCATGTTTTCAAAAATGTCTGATTCATTCAGTAACGAAACAAGTGACTGACAATAGTATGAATGTAATCTGGACGTACTACATTCGCCATATTTTCATTATCACGTGACACACTAGTGCCAGTTACATTGCATCACTTCCATTCACAAATCCTTTCCCGTGGCCCCATGGGACAGTGTCCAAAACTGTCCATTGTATGCACTCTTCAGAATCTCGCCAAAAAAAGTTGGTCATCCAGATACTTTTTGTCTACTCTTTTATGAATCGTTCAAAATCGTACAAAATAGTTCAACTGAATCAAAATGATCAACAATAGAGAATGAACATGACCTTGTGTGTAATACTTTCTAAAAGAGATATCAGTGTAGGTCTTAAGGTCTACCACAATAGAGCTGCAATAGTGTCTCAGCTGGAGACCTGGTCCTATTGTCGTCGTCCGTAATCCGTCCTTGATCCGTCGTCTCTTTTAGAAGTTAAGTCCATAAAACCTGCGACCCACCTTTATTGTAGGCCTATTTTCTAATTAGTTATGATTGTGACAGGCAAATTATTTGTTGTTGGACTTCAACTTCATAAATAGTCGCATTGGTTCAAAATCCCGCTCCACAAAGCTAAGATTAAACATCAAATGTATTCTATATGGCATTAATTGTGTCAACATAATCCATAAACCATCCTTGATTATGGTCCTATTAAACATATTATGTTGTTTTTAGTAACCAGGCATGGTCGATGTGAAGTTGATTTGCTCCTTAAGGTAACAGTTCCTTAAACTGTGTTTAAATGCGGCTCATATGTTGTGGCTTTAGGCCCAGTAGGGGTAGAACAGTGTGCTGTCAGTGGAGGCAGAGCTCTCTGGCATGTCTGGCTCAGACACAAGCAGATTTACTGCAAATGAGATCATCTATCAGCAGGGGAGAGGGAGGATGTGGACAAGGGCATGGAGGACATGAGTGAGGGAGCGGCCGGACCAGATACCTCTGTTTCCTTTTCTACCTCTATTCCGGAATTAAGAGATAATATAAAAGCATTTGATAGGGTAAAAGAGACTGAGAAGGGGAGCACCATGGCACAGTATTCACTGAGGTACAAAATTCTGAGACAACATTCAAAATCTAGGATTTAAACCCAGCTAATAGGGAATTCGACTAACATTCTGTCTAGGTTCTCTCAAAGTTATGAACAAACATTCTCCCTGTAACATTAATCGTTTATTCAAAGTTAGTTAAATGTTCGTTCAAAGTTATATGTTCTTTTCTCTCAACCTGTTAGCACAAAAACGTTTTTTTTTTTTTTCTGAAATGTTTTGTTAGATGTTAAAGCTGCAGTCCATAACTTTTTTGGGTTAAAAATTATCCAAATAAATTTTTTTGAGCAAGTACAAGGTAGTGTTCAAAACTATCTCCCTTGCCTTAGCTCGATTCAAAACGGTAAGCTTGTAATAATGTTTTTAATTCCAGTGGTACTGGTGGATTTCCACAGGAAATTCAAGCATGTCTTTTCGTCATTACGTCACATCTGCATACATAAAGGAGGAGTCTCGGCTAGTAGGCTATATTGTGTGTGAGGATGTTGGAGGTGGAGATTTATAGCCTTTTCTCACAGCACTTGATATGATCAAATCCAGAAAGGTTCAAACGACATTTACCAGTGACAACTGGAGATTCACCCGTTGTAAAATGCAAAAGACTTCGGACTTCGGAGTGGCTACAGAAAAAAACTGTGATAAACAGAAAAATAACGATTCAATGATGCAAACTGTATTCAACTAAAGCAATGTAAAGCAGCTCTGAAAAGACAATGGTAGACATTATTCAGTTGAAATTAGTTAAAAAACTGTGTAAAGTTCAATTGAGCTATAAAGCAGCTCTGCAGAAAACAGTCATTTCATCATCCAGCTAAGTTGAGTTCTCATCCAAGAGTGTCAGTGCAGTCAAATCCATAATATTGCTGAATATTAAGTGTCCCCAACTAAGCAAGCCAGAGGCGACATTTAACATTTAGATGTTCATTTAACGTTTTTTTTAATTTTACTTTGTCAGAGAACATTAAAAAATGGATGCTCCCATAATGTTTGCAAAATTATAACATGGAATGTTCCCTTAATCTTGTAAGAGAAAATCAAGAGAAAACATTTTTAAAATATTTAATGAACTGGAAGTTACCGAATAGCATTTTCATATTTAATAGGAATGTGTGTGTGTGTGTGTGTATAATAATTTTTTTTAAACAATAAAACATTGACATTAAGAAAAAATATTAAAATTCGGCACTATTTCTAGAATACTAGAATTCTCATATTTTTATGCTTATAATTTCTGATAAACGATTTTGTATTAAATTGGAAAATTGCAAAATAGCCCCACTGCATGGTTCTTGAGCAAACTGTATATCTCTGACAAAGCCTGAGATAATTGGCTTAGAACTGCATTATTACTAAGTGAGGAAAAACTTTAAGCACTTCGCCTTTAATGAACTTTCTTGTGTCGTAATGTCACATCTTTGGATTTTGTGGGCTGTATTTTAATTCTCATTCCTATGCAACTGTGCTGGCAGTGAAATCATCCTGAAATGACTTGTGTTTTTCTATTAGGCACCAAAGGAGGAGATCTCTGAAGTTGATGACAATCTCGTTCACGAAACCCCTCCACATTCTTCACAGGAAAACGAGGTGTGAGGCTTTATCAGCAATACTCTCACACATACCCAATGATTATATCTCCACACACTGTCCTCTTTCTGCAGCTGAGTGAAAAATATGAGACAGCACACGGCATAGGTGCAAACAAACGTGTTAATTAAAATCAGCTGATTTGCTCTGCGAATACCTATAGGTGCAAGTTCGATGTGGAATGTCACATTCTAAGAATTGTGTCCATCCAGTCAGATTGCATTCACTTCAAGGGGTCATATTAGAGCGCTTGCTCTCATTTTAGGGTTGCTTGCCTATTTTGCATTTATGAGCTGCTACTTAAATATTTGAACTAAACAACAAGGATGGCCAAAAACAGTTCTGACTGCGTCAGCACATCTTACAATGATTATGGGTTTGTACTAAACATTATATATCATTATAAATTGAACAGTGCATGTATAGTCGTAGTCAGAATTATCTACACCCTTGGTAAATATGAGCCAAGAAGCTGTGAAAATTAATTTGCATTGTTTATCCTTTTGATCTTACATTTAAAACATCCTAACCTTTCATTGAAGTGTGTCTATAGCTGAATATGTTATAAAATCAATAAAGAATACACTCTGTAATTTTGATGAAAGCATTGATGGAAGAAAATCAGCTTAACAGAATGATTTGTGAAGGATCATGTGACACTGAAGACTGGAGTAATAGCTACTGAAAATTAAGTTTTGACATCACAGGAATAAATTGCATTTTAAAATATGTATGACAATAGAAAACAGTTATTTTAAATTGGAATAATCCCCCCCTTGGTTCCTTGGTTCCGGAAAAGAGAGGACACGGTTCTTCGAAAACATTTATGCCGCACAAGGTTAGGATTCCTACTGTGCACTAATTATTGTTTATGTCTGCATCAATATGCTAGTGCAGTTTAGATCTAAAAAGCAGCATTCACAGATGCTCTAGTTAAACACTGGCTGCCAAATCACTTGATTGCTTACTGTATATAATAAATATGTATGTTTTCATAAAATATGATTATGCCTTTTTAGGTCTGTTTAATGACGTCACAAATCCCAAAATAGCATACATACAGCATTTCTTATATAATAATTGTAAATAAAAGTGTCTTCAGTGTCTATTTATAGCATAAGGGGCGGGATGCTTCAGATTCTAGAGAGCATTTGATTGGACAGAAATGTTCTAAGTGTGAATTTTGTTAATGTTCTGGAACACACTAACGTATAGATAAACCCTCAGGCAAACATATTCATACTAAAAGCCAAAAAACGTTAAAAATGTCATGTGGACTTTAAGACGCTGCTATTATAGAAAGCCATTGCATGTGTTGCGGGGGGGGGGGGGGGGGGGGACCCCCGTCTTTGGGGCTACAGTGGGGGGCTACAAGGGGGAGGGGGGGGGGCTACAGTGTAAAAGTAGCCCAATTCAGTGATTTGGCAACACTGGGCCATTGTGAAAACATGCCACACTAGGTGTTTATGTGTATTCAAAGAACAATATTTTTTTTTTCCAATAGGCAATAATTGTGGAAATGTTCAATGGCTATGCCAGTACTGCCATTTTAGTATAATGTTTGAGTTAATTTATCCGACGACATCAGCACATCTGTGATTAATTTTAAATGCATATGTAACCAGTAATTTCAATACTAAACTGTGTGTTCTTGCAGCAAGACCTATTATTATCCGTTCTTCCTCTCCACCCCACTCAGCATCTGATGCGTCTTGCCCAGCGGCTATGGTTTCAAACCTGGCAGACATCACCAATGGCATTTTGTTTGTGGCGGAATCTAACACAGTCTCACCACAGGCAAGAAAGCTGTGTGTGTCTCCCTCACTCTCTTCCTCTCTTCCTTTTTCTGTGCGTCACAAAATGGTTGACATTTATGACAGACACAACCGTAGCCAAGCGTGTTGAAATATTCATACTCATTCTCGTGAACACTGGCATTTTTGAAAGGAAAAATACAATTATTGTGGCCGCATTCAGTGAAACAGTCTCAAGAGGATGAGGTCACCGCTGTTGTGTATATCAAGGGGTTTTGTTCAATATTCCTTTAGTTATTTTGTTATTTTAACTTTTGGCCTTGATGATATATGTAGCTGATGTACTAATTTTGAAAAAAAAGTTCTCATTGCTAATAGAGATCTGCAATAAAAGATGTATTTGTTGTAGGCCAACCCAAAAGTGACGATAATATTTAGAATCTTTTTTTTGATTTTTTTTTTGGATTATTGTAGAAAATAAGCTCTGTGTCCAACAAAGGTTTATGATTCTTACACGCTTTGTTCATCAGGATAATCTGCACAAATTAATGCAAAAACCCATTGACTTTTGGACGATGGAACTGTAAGTGCTAAAAACAATTTCTGGGTATTTGCCCTACAAAAATATGTCATCCTTTCAGCACTCTATATATCTGCTAGATAATCTTTTATGACACTCAGGAGTTCCCTTTCAGTCGATAACGTCGGACGTAGTCGACGCTGACTGAAATGGGATCACGCTAGGGAGCCTATCGTCTTCGAGTATTATTGAACGAGCCAATACACATTGGCGTGCGAGATTTGCATCTCACACTCCGCCCCGCAGCGCGGGTATAAATACGGAAGTGGATGCACGCACCATTTGCCTTTCGCTTCGGAGCCGAGCTTCATGTCTGGATCTGAAGAGTGTTGTTGTACAACGAGCGAGTGTGTCGGCGCTTCTTTGGGAAGTCTCTCCTGGTGTCGGTGGTTACAGCGCGAGTGCAGCGGTGATCGCGAGCTTTAAGCTCTCAACTGCTGTTTTCACAGCAACCAAATTTCTGTTTGTGTTTGTTTGTCTGACGGTCGGTTGAGGGCGAGGAAGTGAGTGCTTCACTAGCACAGGGTGCACCATTCCTGTGTTAGTGTTGCCGCGGTCATTCCCCTGTGTGCTCCGGCACTGGTGAGAGTTTTTCACTTCCTAAAAGAGCAACACGGGTGCGTTTGCGTCTTTTTCAAGATGTCATTCCGCCCGTGCGTTTCTGGGTGCGGTCGTTCCCTGTCTCTCTCTGATGGTCACAATTGTTGTATCACGTGTTTGGGCTTACAGCACGCTGAGACAGCTTTTGTGGACAGCTCATGTTTTCACTGTGGGAACATGACTGTCGCAGTGTTGAGGGCGAGACTCGCCTTCGTCCGCGGAGAGCGAGTCCCCATTACCATGCCCCACCCCCGGGTGCTGCATGGGATGGGTGACCGAAGGGTAGTGTTGGATGTCCCGCCCGGTAACCATTCCCTGTGGGCTCCTCACCCCTCCCTGTCTCCCTCCGGGAGTTCAATGTTGCCCGAGCCGGATCCAGAATTATCAGCTATGCTGAAACGGGCCGCCGAGGCTGTCGGGCTCGAGTGGAACCCTCCACCGTGTCCTGTTCAGTCTCGGTTGGATGATTGGTATCTCGGGGCGGGCCGTGCTGGTTCTCAGCCCGCCGCCCCAGTGCCCTTCTTTCCCGAAGTGCATCAAGAGCTTACTTGGTCGTGGACGGCACCTTTTACTGCTGAAAACGACTTAAGTAGTTCTTCCTCCCTCACTACCCTTGTCGGAGGAGCGGTGAAGGGTTATGAGGCTATCCCTCCAGTGGAGCGGTCTGTTGCGACTCATTTATGTCCAACGGCCGCTGCATCCTGGGTGGGGGATCCTTGTTTCCCCTCGCAGGCCTGTGAGTTCGCGTCAGGATTGGCGGTCAGAGCTTACAGAGCTTGCGGGCAAGCCGCTTCCTCTTTGCATGCCTTGGCGTTGTTGCAGGTCTACCAGGCCAAGACACTCGTGGACATGCACGAGGGTAGTTTAGATCGGGCGCTCATGAGTGAGCTCCGCACCGCCATTGACCTCGCCCTCCGGGGTACGAGCGTCGCGGCGTGTGCGGTCGGTCTAGCGATGTCCACCTTGGTGGTCCAGGAACGCCATCGTTGGCTCAGCCTGGTTGAGATGGCGGATGCGGACAAGGTTTGGTTCCTGGACTCCCCAATTTCCCAGGTTGGGTTGTTCGGCGACATGGCGGAGAGCTGCGCCCAACAGTTCTCTGCCACCCAGGTTCGGACGGAGGCTCCCCGACACACCCTATCCCGGCGGCCCGCTGTTGCCTCCACCCTGCCGCCGGGGATAGTCCCTCCGCCCGTTCTTCGCCGAGGGCGCCCCCCTGCCGCTGCCTCCGGTTCCGCGGGGTCTCCGCAACAGCCTTCACCCAGGCCCCAGCGTAGAACCAGCAGCAGGCAGGCCGCCCAGTCTGTCTCAGTCACTGCCCAGCCAGGGGGCGAGTGTCAGAAACGTTCCTGAGACAGGCCACCCAGGGATGGGGGGACTAACTCTTCAGCTGGTTGCCGTTCCACCATTGGCTCTCCGGAGTCCAGTGGTACCCAAATTATCAAAAGAGCGAATTTCTCCGTCCCTGGGTCCCAAGGGGGCGAGGCTGGCGGTTTGCGACCCTGTGGAACAGCCTTGCCCCCCCCAGCCCCCTCTTGTTCGCCAGCCGGCAACACGAGGCGTTCGAGGACCCGGTCATCCGCCTTCTCTCCCATCCTCTGTTGCCCCGTGGAGACAGGTAAGTGCAGCACGGCTCACTCAGACCCCGCTTCGGGCCGCCCACGGGCCTTCCGAGCCGGGTCCCTGTCCTCCACCTCGCTGCCCCACCCCGGGTATGCCTGTGTTACCTTTGGTCCCCCTGGTCCGGTTCGTCGAGGCCTGGAAAGTGCTCTCCAACCCGTCCAGCTGGCTCCTCCGTACCATCAGGCTCGGCTACACGATTCAGTTCCGCCGGAGTCCGCCCAAGTACAGTGGCATTCGCCACACTTCGGTGTCGGGCAAATCTGCTCCTGTCATGCGCGCGGAGATCGCGGTCCTGCTGGTGAAGGACGCGATAGAGCCGGTGTCGGTAGCCGATATGAAGGCCGGCTTTTACAGCCCGTACTTCATTATACCGAAGAAAGGGGCTGGGTTACGACCAATCCTGGACCTGCGAGTCCTGAACCGGGCCCTTCACAAGCTCCCGTTCAGAATGCTGACGCAGAAACGCATCTTCCAATGTGTCCGTCCCCAGGATTGGTTTGCAGCGATCGACCTGAAGGACGCGTACTTTCATGTCTCCATCCTGCCGCGACACAGGCCATTCCTGCGTTTCCCGTTCGAGGGTCAGGCGTATCAGTACAAAGTCTTACCCTTCGGGCTGGCCCTGTCACCCCGTGTCTTTACGAAAGTCACGGAGGCAGCCCTCGATCCCATGAGAGAGCAGGGCATTCGCATTCTCAACTATCTCGACGACTGGCTGATACTAGCTCAGTCTCGGGAGCTGTTATGCGAACACAGGGATTTGCTGCTCCAGCACAACAGCCAGTTGGGTCTTCAGGTCAACTGGGAGAAGAGCAAACTCGCCCCTGTGCAGAGGATCTCTTTTCTCGGTTTGGAGCTGGACTCGGTCCAACACACGGCGCGCCTCACAGAGAATCGCGCCCGGTCGGTGCTGAACTGCCTGAATTTTATCAAGAGCAGAACAGTGGTTTTTCTGAAACATTTTCAGAGGCTCCTGGGGCATATGGCAGCCGCAGCCGCAGTTACGCCGCTCGGCCTGCTTCATATGAGACCACTCGAGCACTGGCTTCGCGACCGAGTCCCGAGGTGGGCGTGGCAGAGAGGCACGCTCCCTGTGAAAATCACCCCGGCCTGCCTCCAAACCCTCAGCCCGTGGTCGGACCTTTCGTTTCTCCGGGCCGGTGTGTCCCTAGAACAAGTGTCCAGGCATGCTGTGGTTTCCACAGACGCCTCCAACACCGGCTGGGGGGCCACGTACAACGGGCATGCAGTAGCTGGCACCTGGACGGGGTCCCACCTGCATTGGCACATCAACTGCCTCGAGTTGTTAGCAGTGCTCCTTGCTTTGAGACGCCTCAAGACGACGCTGCTCGGCAAACATGTACTGGTCCGTACGGACAACACTGCGACCGTTGCGTACATCAACCGCCAAGGTGGTCTACGTTCCCGTCGCATGTCACAACTCGCCCGCCACCTCCTCCTATGGGGTCAGAAGCATCTGAGGTCGCTTCGTGCCGTTCACATCCCTGGCCTGCTCAATCGTGCCGCCGACGAGCTCTCACGACAGATTGTGGCCTCGGGAGGATGGCGGCTCCATCCCCAGGCGGTCCAGCTGATATGGGACCACTTCGGGGCCGCACAGATAGATCTGTTTGCCTCTCCGGACTCGTCCCATTGCCAGTTGTTTTATTCCCTCGAAACGGATGCACTGGCTCACAGCTGGCCCTGGGGCCTCCGCAAGTATGTGTTTCCCCCAGTGAGCCTTATTGCACAACTACTGTGCAAAATCAGGGAGGAAGAGGAGCAGGTTTTGCTAGTTGCCCCTTATTGGCCCAACCGAACCTGGTTCCCCGAACTTTTTCTCCTCTCGACAGCTCCTCCCTGGCCTATTCCTCTGAGAGAGGACCTACTCTCTCAGGGACGGGGCACCATATGGCACCCGCGTCCAGACTATTGGAGACTCCATGTGTGGTCCCTGGACGGGATGCGGAGGTTCTAGGTAATCTACCACAGGCAGTCGTAGATACCATCACTTCAGCGAGAGCTCCCTCTACGAGGCTTGCTTACTCCCTGAAGTGGAAACTGTTCGTTGAGTGGTGTGCTTCTCAAGGAGAAGACCCCCGAAGGTGTTAGATCATTTCCGTGCTTTCTTTCCTCCAAGAGGCTTTGGAGCGTCGGCTGTCCCCCTCCACCCTCAAAGTGTATGTCGCCGCTATTGCCGCACATCACGATGCAGTAGACGGGAAATCCCTGGGGAAGCATGACTTGATCGTCAGGTTCCTGAGGGGAGCGAGGAGGTTGAATCCGCCTCGCCCCCCCCCTCTATACCCTCTTGGGACTTATCTCTGGTGCTAACCGCACTGCAGAGACCGCCCTTCGAGCCTTTGTAGGTAGCAGAGTTAAAAATTCTGTCCCAAAAGACAGTTCTCCTACTTGCTTTGGCCTCCATCAAGAGGGTAGGGGACCTGCACGCATTTTCGGTCAGCGAATCGTGCCTGGAATTCAGGCCGGCTAACTCTCACGTTATCCTGAGACCCCGGCCTGGATAAGGTTCCTACCACCCCCTTTCGGGACCAGGTGGTGAACCTGCAAGCGCTGCCCCCGGAGGAGGCAGACCCAGCCCTGGCTTTTCTCTGCCCCGTTCACGCTCTGCGCCTGTACGTGGACAGAACGCAAAGCTTTAGGACCTCAGAGCAGCTCTTCGTCTGTTATGGAGATCAGCGGAAGGGAAAGGCTGTCTCCAAGCAGAGGTTGGCCCACTGGATAGTGGATGCCATCATCTTGGCGTATGAGTCCCAAGGTGAACCCTGTCCCCCCGGACTGCGAGCTCACTCCACAAGGAGTGTTGCCGCTTCTTGGGCGTTGGCGCAGGGTGCCTCGCTGACAGATGTCTGTAGAGCTGCGGGCTGGGCGACACCTAATACGTTTGCTAGATTCTATAGCCTACGTGTCGAACCGGTTGCTTCCCGTGTGCTCTCTTCTCATAGAACCTGGCTTAAACCAAATGATTATTTCGGTCTAAATGAGTCTACTCCACCAGGATACTGTTATAAGCATGAGCCCCGTCTGATCGGTCGTGGTGGCGGTGTTGCAACAATCTATAGAGATATTCTTAATGTTACTCAGAAAACAGGTCACAGGTTTAATTCGTTTGAAGTACTTGTTCTAAATGTTACGCTCTTAGATTTAAGAAACAAATCCATATTATCTCTAGCCTTGGCTACCCTATATAGACCTCCAGGGCCCTATCCTGACTTCCTAAAAGAGTTTGCATACTTTCTCTCAGATCTATTGGTCAATGTCGATAAAGCAATAATTGTTGGAGACTTTAACATACACGTAGATAATACAAATGATGCGTTAGGGACTGCGTTTACAGATTTATTAAACTCCTTTGGGGTCACGCAAAACGTCAGTGGTCCCACTCATCGTCTAAATCATACACTAGATTTAATTTTATCATATGGAACCAATCCAACTGATATAAATATTATACCGCAAAGTGATGATCTCACTGATCATTACATGGTATCTTGCGTAATACGTACTGCTGAAATTTGTCAAGTTGCGCCACGTTATCGGCCAGGCAGAACAATCCTTCCAACCACTATAGATAGATTCTCAAATAGCTTACCTGATCAATCTCAGCTGCGCAGTGCACCCAAACAAACAGATGAACTAGAGGAAATGACTAGCAGTTTGAGCACCATGTTCTCTAGTACACTAGATATTGTTGCACCAATTAGACTAAAAAAGGTTAGAGAGAAAACTAAAGCACCATGGTACAACAGTGCTACGCATGCAATCAAGAGAGAAACTCGTAACTTAGAGCGTAAATGGAAACAAACCAATTTAGAGGTCTTTAGAATCGCGTGGAAAGACAGTATGTCACGTTATAAAAAGGCTCTAAAAGCAGCCAGGGCTGAGCATCTCCGCAAACTAATAGAAAATAACCAAAATAATCCAAGGTTTTTATTCAACACCGTGGCTAGACTAACAAATAAACAAACATCACCAGAGCAAAATATTCCGTTACAATATAGTAGTAATGATTTTATGAATTACTTCAATGAGAAAATAGAAAACATCCGAAACACAATTGTAAATATACATTCCTCTATGATGTCTTATGATTCAGCCTCAATTATGGCCCCTCTAGAACAACTACACCGCTTTACAACTATAGGACAGGAAGAGCTAAATAAACTTATCATTGCATCTAAACCAACAACATGTTTATTAGATCCAATACCCACTAAACTACTGAAAGAAGTGTTACCTGTAGTGGAAGAGCCTCTTCTTAATATTATTAACTCGTCTTTATCTTTAGGTCATGTTCCAAAAATATTCAAGCTGGCAGTAATACAACCTCTCATTAAGAAACCGCAATTAGATCCAAATAACTTAGCAAATTACAGACCCATCTCAAATCTTCCATTTATGTCTAAAATACTAGAAAAAGTTGTGTCCGCTCAATTGTGCTCTTTCTTGCAAGAAAATGATATCTATGAAAAATTCCAGTCGGGATTCAGACCGCATCATAGCACAGAAACTGCGCTAGTTAAAATAACAAATGATTTACTTTTAGCTTCTGACCAAGGCTGTATCTCAATACTAGTTCTACTCGATCTTAGCGCTGCGTTCGACACTATCGATCATAAAATACTCTTGGACCGACTACAAAACTACACTGGTGTTCAGGGACAGGCATTAAGCTGGTTTAGATCGTACTTATCAGACCTTTACCATTTTGTCTGTTTAAATGGGGAAAAATCAAAGATAACGCCAGTAGACTATGGAGTGCCGCAAGGATCGGTGTTAGGCCCTCTGCTATTCTCAATATACATGCTGCCACTTGGTAATATTATAAGAAAACATGGAATTAATTTCCACTGTTATGCTGATGACAGTCAATTATATATCTCATCACGACCAGATGAAAACACTAACTTATCTAAATTGACAGAGTGTCTAAATGATATAAAATGCTGGATGACGTGTAATTTCCTGCTATTAAATTCAGATAAAACGGAGGTACTGCTTATTGGTCCAAAAAACTACCCACAAAATCCCTCACAATACAACTTTAATTTGGAAGGATGTCCTGTTACTTTATCCACTACAGTAAAGGACCTGGGTGTTGTACTAGACCGCAACTTGACTTTCGAAAATCATATTTCATATATTACAAGAACAGCCTTTTTCCACCTTAGAAACATTGCTAAGCTACGTAACATTCTATCTGTTTCTGATGCAGAAAAGCTAGTTCATGCATTCATGACATCGAGAATAGATTACTGTAATGCTTTATTAGCTGGTTGTCCTGCATCCTCAATAAACAAGCTACAGTTAGTGCAAAATGCAGCCGCTAGAGTTCTTACTAGATCAAGAAAATATGATCATATAACACCTATTTTATCATCTCTACACTGGTTACCTATTAAGTTACGTATCAATTACAAAGTATTCCTACTGACCTATAAAGCCCTAAATGGTTTAGCTCCTGTGTATTTAACAGACCTTCTATCGCCATACAATCCATCGCGCTCTTTAAGATCACTAAATTCGAGGCTTCTGGTCATTCCTAGGATATCTTAGTCCACTAAAGGAGGGAGGGCGTTCTCGCATTTAGCTCCTAAACTCTGGAATAGCCTTCCTGATATTGTCCGAGACTCAGACTCGCTGTCCCAGTTTAAAACTAGATTAAAGACGCATCTCTTTAACCAAGCATTCACTTAATGCTTAACCTTTAATACTGCTGCTGAATCAGTTCGAATGCATTAACATTATGAACATCAGCTATGCTAATTATTTCCCATCTGCCTTTCTGCTGTTATCTCGGGACGCTAGTCCCGAGGTAAATAGCGTTCGTCAGCTCCAGTTTGTATCCAGCCTCTCACGGAGACTTTAGATGCCCCAACGCCTGTGAAGAGACGACTCGACGCCTGTGAAGAGACGACTCAAAGCCGGCGATATGTTATGCCATAAATTAATACATGATTAACTAACTGTATTTTTCTATGTACATTTCCGAAATGCACTTTCTGTAAAGCTGCTTTGAGACAATGTGTATTGTGAAAAGCGCTATACAAATAAATTTGAATTGAATTGAATTGAATTGAATAGAAGCCAGTAACACCGTGAGCCCCGGTTCAGTGTCGGCTTGCTGCGCCATTCCCCTCTTACGGACCGGATACGTACGCCGTTTCGCTCCGGTTGAATTCCCTTGTCCGGAACCTGTTGAGCTCCTCCGCACCCCCCCAACGTCGGACGTGGCGGAACGTCTGGTGTTAGGCCTACCACTCGTATGCAGTGTGGAACCCGTGTTAGGCTGGGTCCATATGTTGCGGTCCCTACGGCGACCCCATATGTGTATTCTTCCACGATACGGCTCCCCAAAGTGAGCCCGTGTCTTTCCCTTGGCAGAGTCCTGCCGTCACTGTAAATTGGTGTGTCTCCCCCCTCTCTAGGCTGGAGCCACCCCAGTGACATTCCATATGTTATACTGCCCGGCCCTCCGCCCAGTTCATATGTGTATTTCCCCCCCCCTTTTCGGGTTGGTTGGGCTTCCGCAGCGTCCCTTCCTTCCAATGTTGGGCACGCTTTCCCGGTGTTACCAAGTCTAACTGAGTGGGTCTTGTGGAACAGCAGCGACTTCCTGGCCTAAGCCCTGTCCTTTTCCGCTAAAACGTCGGGAGGATCAGAAGGCTTTTGTCTAGGCACTGGAAGGTGGCAGCGTTAGTGGCGTGTTCAATGGTTGATCCCATTTCAGTCGGCGTCGACTACGTCCGACGTTATCGACTGAAAGGGAACGTCCTGGTTGCGTATGCAACCCAACGTTCCCTGAAGGAGGGAACGGAGGACGTAGTCCCCTTGCCACTACCGCTGGACCACCGCTGACTCCGAGTTACGCTCGGCTCCTCAGCGAAAAGCAAATGGTGCGTGCATCCACTTCCGTATTTATACCCGCGCTGCAGGGCGGAGTGTGAGATGCAAATCTCGCACGCCAATGTGTATTGGCTCGTTCAATAATACTCGAAGACGATAGGCTCCCTAGCGTGATCCCATTTCAGTCGGCGTCGACTACGTCCTCCGTTCCCTCCTTCAGGGAACGGTGGGTTGCATACGCAACCAGGACGTTCTCAGTTATGCTTTGAATTTTTAGCTTTGTTTCAGATGTTCCTTCTGGAATCCTTTTGGAGAATAACAAATAAAAAAACAAATGAGACAATTACCGACATACAGTAAGACATGAGAAAATGTATGTGAAAACATTTAATTTGGGACAATAATTTGGAAGAAGTTCATTTTTAAAGTCTGAGCAGATTGTTGAGATTTTGAGGAAAGATGACATTATAGGGTCTTTTTTTAGAAGAAATATCTGACAGTCAGGAGACTTAAAGGGATACTCCACCGGTTTTTCATATTAAACTATGTTATTCCCTTAACTAAGACGAGTTGATACATACCTCTCTCGTCTCAGTGCGTGCACTAAATCGCTCTGTCTGCGGCGAAACTTTGTTAGCACTTAGCTTAGCCAAGTTCATTCAATAGGATCCAAGCAGAGAAGCGACCAAACACTGTATTTAAACACACTTACTAGAGTAGTGTAACTCGACCAAGAACGGTGACGCACAATCCTGAAATATCCTCTCTCCCCGCTCCCTCTCCTCCTCCCTCTCATTTCCGTCAATAAAACCAACAGGAGCGGGGGGAGAGGATTTTTCACGAGTGATGATATCACTGCGCCGAGTTGAAGTGCTCCTAAGCACTTGCAATGGTATTCCGCCATACAATATAGTTATCCATTTTACACGCTTAGAAAAGCGCAACGTTTTGTTTTGTGTCACCGTTCTTGGTCGTTACACTACTCTAGAAACTGTATTTAAATAGGGAAAACGTGGAGGTGTTTGGTCGCTTCTCTGTTTGGATCCTATTGAATGAACTGGGCTAAGCTAAGTGCTAACAAAGTTTCGCAGCGGACACAGCGATTTAGTGCACGCACTGAGACGAGAGAGGTATGTATCAACTCGTCTTAGTTAAGGGAATAACATAGTTTAATATGAAAAACCGGTGGAGTATTCCCTTTAAGCAAAGTGTCCATTTGCTCTCCATTTAATCACATTATTATTTTGAAAACGACGCATTGAAGAGATCTCATTTGTGATTTGTTTTTTCAAACAGGATATTAAATGAGCCTCACAATTTCTTTTCAACTTATTAAAATACATTGCTATCATGGCAAGTTTAGCATGGTAATTGATATGACAGTGTTAATGTATTTGGTCTTGGCAGAATATATCTGCTATGCTGCTGCTGCAGAGCAAGTATAGAGATTTGCTACTTTCATTACATACACAGACACTCTGCTCTGAGCAAGTAAGACATGGTGCTGAACAAATAGCATATATGAAATTACCATAGACGGTAAAAGAAATGGACACAGAGACCCCATTGATTTCAACGGAGAAGTCTGAAGCCCAATTATTGCACCTCCTGTCTGATGGCTGAGCGAATGCGCAGGCTCAAACTGAGCTTGACGACAGTCTGACAGTTGTAAATCTTCTAGTAGCTGTGCCAAGTCAAATCTGAATCACCTAATTCCTCAAAAACGTTGTTGAAATGTTTGGTCCCGTTGCTTTTATGGACTCTATTTATGGGCTTCTCCCTTGACTTTATGCCTCTATGTCCCCCCGATTGCCTCATAGACAGTAAAAGATTGCCTGCGAGCTTCTCCTCCTGTCTATACGGTAATGTCTCTATTGTGTGACAGAAAGTCGCGTGGTTATGACGCAATCGTTAGCCTATTTTTACAAAAACGGCTTCTACGGGGCTATAACATAAGATACAAAGTAATGGAGCCTTTTATACATTGTCGTGTTTCTTTAGAAATAAATAATGGACAAATGAAGTCTTTGGACGCCTCAGATGTAAAGTTATTCGCTGTCAAAGTGACGCCAAAATGAATGGGAGTCAATGGAATGTTAACAGCAGGTGAAGTTCTGCTACAATGGCAGCTCCTGCGAGGATTCAGTTTCCGGCTGATGGATTAACCCCTTGGAAATTACCCATAGCAGATCTAAACGGGTGGAGCTGGGGAAGGTGGAGGGTTTCAGAGGAACTTTGAAACTGTTACAGCAATCACTGACCACCTACAGTATGTTGAGCAGCTTACTCATTGGCTGCAGATGCAACAGGAACCAATCAGCTTGTGCCGTGTAGTTAATCATGTACATTTTAAAGGGGTCATATAATGGTACATGCACTTTTATAAGTTGATTGTACTGAAATGTGTGTTGGCAGTGCCTGTACACAACCATCATATAATAATAAAAATGTGTTTTTGTTTTGATCTTTTTATATCGTTTCCCTTGCCTCAAATTGAGCCATTCGATTTTGTGACGTCACCTAATCGGACGCCCCTCCAACGATTGTAAATTGACAGCAGCGTTTCAACACAGACCCGCCCTAAGCGAGCTGTCATCGTAGTCCACCATTGTTGATACACTGGAGCAGAATGGCGTCAAAGCGATTGTGTTGTTCTGTTCTTGGGTGTAATAAGGAACACAGCAGTCATTTTAATGTTCCTAAATTCGGACCGCTGAAGACGTAGTGGCTGAGTTTTATTTTTTAAGGGAATATTCCCAACGATCTACGTAAATGCTTTTATGTTTGCGCTTATCATTTCTCACCAGACTGCTTTCTAAACGAGGGTCAGTGTAAATCTGATTTTGCTAAGAAGCTGGTCCTGAAAGCAGAACCGGTACCAACTATTCGTGTTCCTGCTGCACCTCCAGAAGAAGTGAGTGTAGCGTTTTATTAACCTTTAAATATGAATCTTTGCAAATCGCTTGCACGCTTCACAATGAATGCGGCTAATGTTTACACTCAGGGTATATTACGGCATGTTTTCTCTGTAGCGTTACGACGTTCTCAATATAATTCATAATCTCACGTTTATAATGAACAACACGTTATGGTTAATGTGTTATTAAAAACCCTGCCAGTACATACAAAAATAGATCAAAGTGACATTACGTTAACCAACCATTCAGAAACGTCCTGTTCAAGCCTTAATTGTCGAACTTCTTCGGGGCCGTCATCTTGTTCCGGGTCCGACCCCGGTTCAAATTGATACGGTTGCACAGATGTGTCCTCAGAGACTCCCGCTGCCATTCTTTCACCAAAATATACCCTCAACTGTGATCAAGGCAAAACTCCACGTGCGTTGTCAAAACGCCCCAAAGAACAGAGGGGCGGAGTGAGCAAAGCTCATTATCATTTAAAGGCATATGCACTGAAACGGCGTGCTGAAAACAGAGCTGTTTTTGACCAGGTAAAATGAGTGTTTTCTTACAATACTAATGAGAATTTTTAATTAAAGTATATTACAAAGTTTTCATTTAGACCCTAAAGATTCATATTAACTTGTACAAAAATGGCATTATATGACCCCTTTAAAGGACCCATCATTCTGCATCATCCAGAGTTTCATGACAGATATTAATATTTTATACATATTCAGTGATATTTACCGCGTCACTAGTGGTCTCAACCAATCAGATGCTCTTGTTTGTTGCATTCAAAATATGTAAAAAAAAATATCTCTACAGTCAGCACATTCGTGCAGTGAGGCAGGGCTGCGGATACTTTCACCTCCTCCTGAAGGAGGAGCAGGAAGTGCAGGAGGAGCAGCGGAGAGAGCGACAGAGGAAGGAGGAGTTGAAACGCACTGAACTACGACCTCCCAATCTCTTCCATTCAGATGAGGACAGTGAAACTGAGAGGTGCTAAGATGTGAGATGATTAGTAAAGAGATATTCTTATTATCTAGCTTTGTTTTTGCAAGTGTAATAATTATATGCAGGGTGAATTGAGTAAAATTGTGCCTACAGGAAAGTGGATTTGTTTTGGGGATAAAATTATTGACTTTTGTTTTCTGATATTGGTATCATTTTGTCACAACAAATAATAAAAGAAGTGTAAAATTTTGCCATTGATTTGAATTTCTATGAATTCAATCATCATGAATTTACCCTAATTCTTAACCCACAGCTGTATAACTGCCGTAGATGTCAGATGAAGTTGTGTGTTTTTTAAGAATGATAGCATCCCAGCTAACAAAAATAATTTTGTAAGAATGTTCCCAAAATGTTTAAAAAGTTTTTTTTGTAATGTTCCTCTGAATGTTTAAAATATTTAAATTTTTTAATACATTTAAAAATATTGATTTTTTTTTTGTGGTTTTGCGAACGTTAAGGGAACGTTCCATTTAATAACTTTTCAAACATTATGGGAATGTTTCAGAATGTTCAGAGAACATTTGAAATGAACAACTATAACATTTAAAAGAACATTAGATGAACGTCCAACTAAAACTTTTTTCCATAAATGATGTATAAATGGTTTTTGTTTTTTTTGAGAACATTATTAAATACCAGTTAACTTTAAAAGCACGTTCTGTTAACGTTACTGGTAGAATGTTTGTTCATAACTTTGAGAGAACCAAAAAGTTTACAAAAGTTTATAGAAATTCATATTTTGATTTAGCAATTTTTATAAAGATTTCCATTACACGAGAGTAGATGTTAAAACTTCATGCTGATTTGTACTCGGCTTTCGCCAAGATAAGCACCAACTAAGACATAGCTTTACAGTAACCTATGCTTCTCCATCCATTTACGCTTCATTCCATATGGTGATGTAAATCTATGTCTAGTGTTAACACGCGTCAGCACACACAACGGCTGCAACCACAGTGTAGCCCCCCATGACAACCGTCTGGATTGAGCGGAGTAGGGGACATCTCTAGGGTCTTCAAGTGGGCACCTTCCGTCCTCAGTGTTTCGTCGACTAGCCCACGACACCTCAAGAGGGCTCGACAGTGACTCTGGCGTCCAAGAGTTACCCCCCTCCGTCCCCCACTCAACTCAGCCCAGCTTACTGACCTCTACATCCCTCCTGCTACTGAGACCTAACCACAATCTCACAATCTCTCCGCAACCCAACCATACGCGCCAACCCGTTTGACTAAGGCTGTCGAGCCCCACTGGTGCGTTAATATGCAGTTTCAGTGGCAACGGTTCCGTATGGCTTGCACCTACCGCAAAACACAATATTTGCCCCACCACCCGTCATTCACGCAATATACACAGAAACGTAATGACTGTAAATACTATACAACCTATACAAATAAACCAACAGACTCTTCAAGTTTTCAAGAATTCTACGAAACCATAGCATGGCGGCCTGTACACAGCCAGCTAGAATCTTTCTCAACCACAGCCAGTTGCTGCTCCTTTTTGCTGCTTCAGATAAGTTCTTTACTGTGCGACCCAACTCTTGGCCACTGAATCCGACGTCTCTGAGAAACCGGGTTGTTGAGTGTGCCACAAAACCTCGACAACCCACTTCCACTGGATAAACCTGGACCCTCCATCCTCGCTGTTCTGCTTCAGTGGCCAGATGAGTATACCGCAGTTTCTTCCTCTCATATGCCTCATCTACCACATCCTCCCATGGCACTGTAACAGTAACTCTATCAGTTGAACAATGCGTGCTGATCCAGACCACGAAACAATATCTGGTCGTAGGTTAGTGGTGGCAATCTCAGGTGGAAAAATAATAAAATATATAAAATATAAATATAATTATTTAAGATAACCTTTTCTCTAAATGGCAAAACCAAACTATGATTAGTCACTTTACATGCCAGTTAGGTGGTCTCCTCCTGTTCAGAATAAGCTGCTTGAGTATAACTTTATGCCATAATTCCACAATCTGGCTACATGTGATTAAGCATTCCTGATAACTTTGTAGTGTCACATTTCCACGCATATGATTGGAATACTAACACATCACGACAGATAAACTCCCTGACATAAACATTTTGCTCACACAAACATATAAATGCATTAAACAAGAAGGAAAACAGGAAAATAATGCCTTTCCCTGCTGGAATGAGCCACAGCAATCTGAAAGTGTTTTCACCGTGAGGGTCTCAGCTTCCAGAAAAACAAAATTCATTCTACCATAAGTGTCACCCAGCAGGATAGAGTGATTATCCTCTGACTAGAAGGATCTAATGCAACAAAATGAAAAGAAAAAATAAACATGGCTCATTTACACTGTCTCTTGATGGAATATAATGTCATGCTGGAATCAAAGTACATCTTCGATGCATCATTACTCCTTTGATAAGCTATTTGCATTTTCTGCCTGCACTTGAAAAACATTTTTGGTTTTGATGGGGACATGGTGTTTGTTTATACTGTAGTTACCTCAAGCGGACTGGAAGAGGTGTAGGCTACTGGATCTGAAGGCTGTCCATATCATTCATACGCACTGCATGATTTACCAAGCAGGTGCTTTGCTAGGACATGCCATTTGATTTGATACTTTGTTATCAAGTTTGACTCTGATATCATCTTTAATGTATCTAAAAGTGTCCAGATACATTTTTTTGGGGCCCTGTACTTCACGCTCACACTTCTTGTCCGTATCTGCTGGATGGAAACTGTGGTCCTACAGCAATGATATACCACACAGAAGTATTTCTCAAGGTTATTTTGAAAGTATAGACACATTCACTACCATTCAAAGATTTGGGTCAAATTACATTTAAAAATATATTAAGGCAGAAACAGTTTTTTTTTTTATTGTAATAATATTTCACAATATTACTGTTTTTGTTGTGTTTTTGATTACTGTGTTTGAGACTTGAGAAATTTTACTGACCCCAAACCTTTGAACTATAATCTTTATAAAGATTTTACTAGTTAAAATTATACTGATTTTACACCACATGTATGCATTTAAAATCTATTAATAGCTGTTTATTTATTTATGACCCTTGTATTAATGCATCTCAATGTGGCTGTATTATGTAACAGCTATAAAAATTATAGTTTTTGGGACTTTTGAATGAAGATCTTATTACAGTATTGACAACTTCCCTAAGTGCCTGGTCATCTGTGCTTGAATATGGCAGATATATAGCAATCCTGTTTAATCACCTTTGAATATTTAACCCACATATCACATTGTGGCTAACTAAACCGTATAGGTTGCGTGATGTCAAGAAGCTTGTTGTCTGCTAACAGTGAGCAGGTGGATGTCATTCATCAGAGGCCTGATTAAACATCTTAACCTTGAAGTTTGAACGGAAAGCAGGGTGCAAAGCGATGCCTCTACTTCATGTTGAAAAGAAAGTGAGAGGAATTAATTTATACATGGAGACGGCCTTGAAATGTTAGCTTGTAACAAATGAGCCAAAGCACAGTCAGGGTAACTCTCTGAGTAAAGAATTTTTTTTCTTTCAACTTCAAACAGGAGATTGAACACCGAATCAATTAACATTGGATTTGATTCTCACAGTTTCCACATATAATGCCACCAAGGTGTCTATAGGTGTGTTCACACAGGATATACAAAAAGTAAAAGAAATGTTTTTCATCAAAAACTCTGTCGATACCATAAAGGAGTCCTCACAAAAGCAACCTACTCACATATATAACACACACGCACACAGACAGACAGACAGACAGACAGACAGACAGACAGACGGATGGATAGACAGATAGATAGATAGATAGATAGATAGATAGATAGATAGATAGATAGATAGATAGATAGATAGATAGATAGATAGATAGATAGATAGATAGATAGATAGATAGATAGATAGATAAATAGATAGATAGATAGATAGATAGATAGATAGATAGATAGATAGATAGATAGATAGATAGATAGATAGATAGATAGATAGATAGATAGATAGATAGATAGATAGATAGATAGATGCTCTCTGTGGAATAGCATGTTTTAGGTTTTATGTTGTACATCAACTTGTAAACTAAGCAATTATAAGCAATTAATTATGTGTGTGTGTGTGTGTGTGTGTGTGTGTGTGTGTGTGTGTGTGTGTGTGTGTGTGTGTGTGTGTGTGTGTGTGTGTGTGTGTGTGTGTGTGTGTGTGTGTGTGTGTGTGTGTGTGTGTGTGTGTGTGTGTCGTCAGTTGTGCTGTTTGAATTGGCTGCTGGAGGCACTAACTTTGGAACGTTCTGGAAGATTTGAACCTGTTACTTCCTGTTGGTATGCCAGATGAGTGAGAAAAAATAGTAGTATGTGTTCTGGGACAAAGTCATTCTTTAAGCTCTCATCCATGCCCATCATTGCATGTAGACTACCGTTCAATATTTTGGGGTCGGTTTTGTGAAATATATATATATATTAATTTCTGTGATGGCAAAGCTGAATTTTCAGCATCATTACTCATTATTCAGTCTTCAGTGTCACATGATTCTTCAGAAATCATTCTGATATACTGATGTGGTGCTCAAGAAACATTTCTTATTTTTGTCAGTTTAAAAGATTTCAGGACACAAAGGCCTTTTAATATAATTCTAAAAAAATCTGTGAGCCATATGAATCTTTTTGCTGTGAAATCTACAGATTTTTATACAGTAAATGTAAGAATAACTTTTATTGTAATAAGCGGAAGCAAGAGAAGGAAGACGGAGGAGAGGATCTAACTGCAAGTTAACTAGGAACATGGCGAGCAAGGGCACAGAAACAAAGCAAACAGTCTATCATAACTTACAACAACTTACAAAACAACACCAGAAGCACAAGTGCTATATATACAAAATAACGAGATAAGACACAGACAATCAAGGGGAAAACAATATGAAAAAATACAAAAGGACTATAAAGATGGCAGACAGATAATGGAACAGCAAACAACAAAATCCAGGGACAAACAAAGAGACCATATTACAGTTATTTTGTTAGTTATGTTTCAAGACATTCACCTACTGGACTGAAACAAATAAGGTTTGCTTGTTTGTCCATATATCATTAAAGAAATTATGTTAAAATGTGAATATCAAATATTATGCATCAGGCTTTTAAGTCATGTTTATTTGTACATTTCTCAGTTATCATTTTACTGCATTGTAGGTCTATTACATGTTTTGCAACTTCCAAAAAAACAAAAAAATACAGAGCTTTGATAAAACCATTTAAATATTATCTTAGTAAGTCATTTTATTGGGAGATATTGAGTGACACCTGATAATGGTGTGCATTTAAGTTATCTGCTATACTGTTATCTTTGATTTACATTACAAGCTATCAGTATTTCATCTGACTTTTTGGCCATATAAATATCAACAACTGCACAAAATTGCATTTCCCTTTCGTAGTCACTACGAGTTCCGTCATGATGACGAATGGGGTTTCGCTTAGAAATCCTATCAACTTCGAGTTTACAAAAGGAGCCAATGGCAAAAAAATGCCATGGGTCTGCGGAATTTGCATGGCGCAGTTCCGCCCCACCTCGTGGGTATAAAAGGAGGACGCTGGCCACATGCAGATATGTTTTCCTATCGGAGCCAAGAGTATCTCTTCACTCCACAGCCATTTCTGACTTCACTCTACGAGACAAGCGACTCTCCGGTGTTGGTGTGACGGCGATCTCCCGTGGCTCCCACCCCTCCCGCACAGCCCCAGCCGCAGCCTTCACCCGGGCTGTGTTGTGGAGGAAGGCGCCACAGCCCTCTCCAGCCCCACCCCCCCCAAACAACGGGCTAAGCGGCGCTCCTGAGGCGGGCTGCTCTGAGATGGGACTCAGTTCGCCCACGGGCCTCGCCACTCCCTGGCCTCCTCTGTCAGGTTGCGGTTAATGACCATGCCCCCACACCGGGCCGCTATGCCATCCATGTCTGGGCCGGTCATTCCGCTTCGCTGCACTACCGAGGGGACGTCTGTGGTTCGCATGACCCCGCTAGCACAGTTCTTGGGAGCTTGGCTAGAGCTTCCCAACCAGTCCCGCTTGGTCGCTCGAACCATCAGGCTCGGCTATGCGATTCAGTTTGCTCTGTCTCCTCCCCACTTCAGGGGAGTCCGCTCCACTATGGTCAGTGGCAATGCCCCTATCATGAGAGTGGAGGTTGCTACCCAACTGGCGAAAGATGCGATCGAGACTGTCCCTCCAGCCGAAATGAGGTCTGGGTTTTACAGCCCCTACTTCATTGCCCCGAAGAAATCTGGTGGGTTACGTCCAATCCTGGACCTGCGCGTCTTGAACCGCTCCCTTCACAGGCTGCCGTTCAAGATGCTCACGGCCAAACGCATCTTCGAGTGTGTGCGGCCGCAGGATTGGTTCGCAGCGATCGACCTGAAGGACGCCTGCTTCCATGTCTCCATTCTCCCTCGACACAGAACGTTCCTACGGTTTGCTTTCGAGGGGCAGGCATACCAGTACGCAGTTCTCCCTTTCGGGCTAGCCCTGTCTCCTCGCATCTTAACGAAGGTCGTCGAGGCAGCCCTTGTTCCTCTACGGGAACACGGGGTTTGCATCCTGAACTATCTCGACGACTGGCTGATACTAGCTCACTCTCGAGACCAGGTTTGCGAACACATGGAACTAGTTCTCTGGCACCTAGCTCACCTTGGCCTTCGGGTCATCTGGGAAAAGAGCAAACTTTGCCCCGTGCAGAGGATATCTTTTCTCGGTATAGAAATCGACTCGGTCGCCATGTTCGCGCAGCTTACGAGCGAGCATGCGCAGTCTCTGCTGACTTGCCTGAGACAATTATAGGGCAAGAGTGCAGTTCCACTGAAGTTATTTCAGAGGATCCTGGGGCATGTGGCATCTGCAGCCGCGGCAATGCCGCTTGGATTGCTTCATATGAGACCGCTACAGCTCTGGCTTCGCGACCGAGTCCCGAGGTGGGCATGGCAACACGGCACGCTCCGAGTACCAGTTACTCCGACCTGCCGTCAGACCTTCACCCCGTGGTCGAACCTCAGTTTTCTACTGGCTGGAGTGCCCCTGGAACGAGTTTCCAGGCATGTTGTTGACTCAACAGATGCCTCCACCATGGACTGGGGTGCCATGTGCAATGGACATGCTGCCGCGTGCTCCTGGACAGGACCCCAGCGCCTGTGGCATGTCAATTGCCTCGAGTTGCTGGCAGTATGCCTTGCTCTGCACCGCTTTCTTGCACTGCTCAAGGGTCAACAAGTACTAGTCCGATCAGACAATACCGCCACAGTACCTGACATCAACCGTCAAGGTGGTCTACGCTGTATGTCGCAACTCGCTTGCCACCTCCTCCTATGGAGTCATCTGAGGTCGCTTTGAGCCATTTATATCCCCGGAACCCTGAACTGTGCAGCTGAATAGCTCTCACGACTTCAGCTCCTCCCTAGAGAATGGCGGCTCCATCCCCAGTCGGTTCAGCTGATTTGGGACCAGTTCAGGGACGCTGGTAGACCTGTTTGCCTACCACGACTCGACACATTGCGCCCTGTTTTACTCCCTGACCGTCGCACTGACGGACTGGCACACAGCTGGCCGCGGGGCCTCTGCGAATATGCGTTTCCCCCAGTGATCGTTCTTGCAAAGACCCTGTGCAAGATCAGGGAGGACGAGGAGCAGGTCATTTTGGTTGCGCCTCGCTGGCCCACCCGTACCTGGTTCCCCGAACTTGTATTCCTCGTGACAGCACCTCCCTGGCCAATTCCCCAGAGGAAGGACCTTCTTTCTCAGGGACGGGGCACCCTATGGCACCCTTGTCCCGATCTTTGGAACCTCCATGTGTGGCTCCTGAATGGGACAAGGCAGGTTTGAGTACCCTACCACCAGCGTACCCTACCACCACTCAATCCTCCTCGCCCTCCTCTCGTTCCCTCTTGGGACCTCTCAGTGGTTCTAACTGCCCTGTATAGTGCTTCCTTTGAGCCTCAGCAATCAGTGGAGCTTAAGTTCCTGTCAATGAAGACAGCGCTCCTGGTTGCATTGGCCTCCATCGAGAGGGTAGGGGACCTGCACACATTTTCCGTTGACGAAGCGTCCTTGGAGTTCGGGCCGGCCTACTCTCACGTGGTCCTGAGACCCCGGCCTGGATATGTGCCCAATGTTCCCACCACTCCCTTTTGAGACCAGGTGGTGAACCTGCAAGCACTGCCCCTGGAGGAGGCAGACCCAGCCTTGGCAATGCTCTGTCCAGTATGCACTCTCCACGCCTATGTAGACAGAACGCAGTGTTTCAGGACTTCAGACCATCTCTTTGTCTGTTATGGTGTGAAGCTGAAGGGAAAGGCTCTCTCCAAGCAAAGGTTGTCTCACTGGATAGTGGACACCATTGCTTTGGCATACCAGCAGCAAGGTCGACCATGGCCCCTTGGTGTGACAACCCACTCCACTTGAGTGTGGCTTCCTCTTGGGCTATAGCGCATGGCGCCTCGCTAACAGACACCTGCAAAGCTGCAGACTGGGCGACACCCTACACATTCGCCAGATTCTACAATCTCCGAGTGGAGCCTGTGTCCTCTCTTGTACTCTCTTCAACCAGCCAGTATTAGGACCTGTTCAGGTGTCTTCGCTTGGTCGCCATTCCAATCCACGGACTGGATACGTGCGATATTTCCTCATGTGAGCTTCCCAGACAAGCCCTGAGTTCCTCCACCACTGCTGACGCAGACTCCAGTGTCTCTTGCCTGCGCGTTGGCTAGGTGCCTCTGTGTGCATGGTCCCCCCTCTGGGTGACCCCCACATGTGTATTTCCACTGTAAGCTTCTATGAGCATGTGTCTTTCCCTTGGCAAGCCACCTTGCCACTCCTGGGGTTGAAATATTCCACCCTGCGGGCTGGACACCCCAGTGTTCTCCACCCCCCCGGGTTGCCATTATTTGCATATTTCCACTGAGATATGCTTCCCAGTGTACCTTGGTATTCCTGTGTTAAGTAGGAGTCCTTTGTCCGTGCCAGTTTCACGACAGGGATCTCAGACTTGTGCAGGGCACTGGAAGACAGCTAGAAGGTGGCGTGACTAGACTGGAACCCCATTCGTCGTCACAATGGAACTCGTAGTGACTACGAAAAGGGAACGTCTCGGTTACATATGTAACCCTCGTTCCCTGAGTAGGGAATGGAGACGTTCCATCTTCCTGCCATTTCCGCTGTACAGCGGGGTTCGCCTGAGTTCAGTCTTGGCTCCTCAGCGAAGAAACATATCTGCATGTTGCCGGCGTCCTCCTTTTATACCCATGAGGTGGAGTAGAGTTCCACCATGCAAATTCCACAGACCCATGGCATTTCTTTGCCATTGGCTCATTTTGTATTCTCGAAGTTGATAGGCTTTCTAAGCGAAACCCCATTCGTCGTCACAATGGAACATCTCCGTTCCGTACTCAGGGAACGAGGGTTACATACGTAACCGAGACGATTCTTAATTAGTTTTGTCCTCTGAATAAAATTGAGGCGTTTTTTGTGTGAGCTCCAAATTCTCCTATTATACTGTATTAGCCATAATAGCCTGTTGTATTAAATATGATACTCAACAAAAACACATATGTAAACTTTTTTTCTTTGTTTGTTTAAAGGGCCAATAAACTGTTCCATTAAAAGAAAATCGGACTATTATTTAATATGTCAGGCTTTACAGAGTTAAAATTGAAAGGTGTAAAAACAAAAGAAAGGTGGTTCTTGGACTGGCAAGACCAGGTTTGGGTCTTAGAGTTAGGATTTGGCCCGGATCTAGGACTTGAAGGGTCTAGTATTGATCTGGGATCTGAAACTATGAAACAGGAGGAGACTTCTTCTAACTGTCTCTTATTAACTTGAAGGTATATTGTTAAGCACAACATTCCTGTAGTTCTGATTCCTTATTGGATCAAAATTGAATAATGGAATTGTTTATTTACAACTGGTTACAAGTTACTAATCCTCATTACATTCATGTAGCAGCGAGTGATTGACTGAAGCCGTCACAAGAATTTCAAAATTAAGCAAATAGAGTTAAAAAAATTAAACAAATTAAAATGTGCTCTTTCATAATTAAACACCCTAATATTGCTCTCATTGTGTTGGTGAAATTCTTACTGACATCAATGCTGAATGACAGAAATCAGTGTAGAATAACAAACTAGATCTTACTGAGTTTGTCAAAGAATCATTGAGTGATTTTGAATAGTTTATGAGTAGCACATCACTTTTGTCATGCACAGACCTGGCAACCCTGATCACACATGACCCCAGAGTTCAAACAATGAACTCATTAAGTTAACGTCCTTTCTACCTTGTCTGACTGGAATCTGATGTGCTTGACATGTTAAAGCAGCCAATGTGTATGTGAACATGTGGACACAAAAATATTTTGGTCATCACAAATAATAGTATTTTCCATTAAAGTTCAAAAAGTAGAATGTTATTTTGGGGATTCAGATGCAGTTGTTTTGTTCAGGCAAACTGCTTTTAGTTAGTTGATCTGTCATTTAACAGCTATGTTTTTATCCTTAGTATCTTCCAGAATGCTTTCTACATTGGCATCCCCACTGGAAAATCCTGGAACAAAAGTGATCTGCCTTGCTCAAGGGCACAACTGTGTTCTAGTACTTGAACTGCCTGTTCCAGGTTTGAACCGGCAATCTTAAAATTACTAGCCTAGAGCATTTCATACTAGGCCACCCGTGGCCTTTTGTGAGGATTTTTGTGTGCCGAGACATTCCAATATAGACATTATAGTTTTTGGTCAGCGGTCATTTTTTCAGTTGTGTGTGAGAAAGCATACACTAATAAAGTGATATAGCTTCAAGAAAAATAGTCAACAAAACTCAATAAAAGCGCAATTAAACAACTTGTGCACCAAGTTGAAACTTTTGAAGATGCATTGCAATGCGTCCAATATTATTTATTGTTGATTATTAAAGGATGAATTAAATTGATCGTGACAGCAAAGTGTTACAAAATATTTCTATTTCAAATAAATGCTGTTCTTTTTAACTTTGTCCTGAAAAAAAAGTATCAGTTTCCATAAAAATGTTATGCAACACGACTGTTTTCAACATTATAAAAATGAGAAATGTTTATTGAGCACCAAATTAGCATATTAGAAAGTAATAATGCTGAAAATTCAGCTTTGCATCACAGGAATACATTTCATTTAAAATATCAAAATAGAATACTGTTATTTAAAAAATTTTTTTATTTTTTTCCTATCATATAAATGCAACCTTGGTACTTTACAATGAGGTTCCATTACTTAACATTAGTTAATGCATTGACTGAGATTAATTTACTATGATCAATACATTTGTTACTGAATGTATTAATCTTTGTTAACATTAATTAATAAAAAATACAACTATTCACTGTTAGTTCATGTTAGTTTAGGTCTATTAACTAATATTAACGGATACAACTTTTGATTTTAATAATGCATTAATGTTGAAATCAACATTAACTAAGATTAATAAATACTTTAGAAGTGTTTTTCATTGTTAGTTCATGTTAACTAATGTAGTTAACTAATGTTAACAAATGGAACCTTACTGTAAAGTGTTACCAAAAAATCTTACCGACCCCAAACGTTTGTATGGTAGTATGGGATTTCATAAATAGTAGTGCAATTTTGAACATGCAGAATTCCACTCTTTAGTGTTCTGCTAATTAGCCTTGTGCGCATGAACTTTTTTTCTGTATTTTAGTAAGGTGTAACCTCTTCTAGAGCGCATGCTGGTTTGGTTTAATTGGTTTCGTGTGCATGTAGTGATTGTGAAACTGGCTGTTCATGCATAAAATTGAGTTTAATAGCTTAGAAATGTATCACATGTGCGTCTTTTTTAAAGTGACATTGATTCTGGAAAATGGCAGATGGTCTGTGTATAGTATATTTGTGTGTGTGTGTGTGTGTGTGTGTGTGTGTGTGTGTGTGTGTGTGTGTGTGTGTGTGTGTGTGTGTGTGTGTGTGCGTGCGTGCGTGCGTGCGTGCGTGCGTGCGTGCGTGGGTGCGTGCGTGCGTGTGTGTGCGTGCGTGTGTGTGTGTGTGTGTGTGTGTGTGTGTGTGTGTGTGTGTGTGGACTGAACCACACTAATACAGACTACCAGACTGTGTCCCCTGAAGTCATGACCTAATTCAGCGATGGGCAACTTGGGTCCTGGAGGGCCACTGTCCTGCAGAGTTTAGCTAATCGAACACCTGAACAAGCTAATCAATGTCCTCAGGATTACTAGAAAGATGCAGGCAAGTGAGTTTTTATCAGGGTTGGAGCTAAACTCTGCAGGACCATAGTTGCCCATCCCTGACCTAATTAGATTTGCACCATTTTTTTACCTACATATTTTAAATGATATTTGAAGATGGAAGCATGTTAGAAATAGAGTTCGGATTCATATAGGCACTTCATAGTTTTTGTGGCCACCAGACTCCTGCATCTTAAATATTTATCAAATCCATTTTTGTTGTCTAATATCACACTTAATATTGTTACTTACATTATATATATGTGGTTTTATGCACTATTGATAAAAAAAATCCAAGCAAGGATGCATTGCAAGTTACAGTAAAGATTTATCTTTACTTATCTTTTACCTAAAATTATCACGTTTACCCACAAATATTAAGCTTCAAGCCTGATAGTCTACAAGACTAAGAGCGTAATTTTCCACCAAGATGAAACAGACATTTTGAAACAGATGTATTGCAATCCGTGCAATACGTTTTATCAATATTTATTAAAGGATGCATTCAATTCATCAAAAGTGACAGCAAAAATATTCAAAATGTTAAGAAAATAATCTATTTCAAATCAATTCTGTTCTTTTTAACTTTGTCCTGAACAAAGGTATCTGTTTCCACAAAAATATTAAGCAACACAACCATTTTCAACACTGATAATAATAAGAAACCAAATTGGCATATTAGAATGATTTCTGAAGGATCATGTGACACTGTAGTAATGGCCGCTGAAAATTCAGCTTTACAATCACAGGAATAAATTACATTTAAAAACAATATTCAAATAGAAAACAGTTATTTAAAAGTGTAATATTCCCACAATATAACTGTATATTTGATCAAATAAATGCAGCTGTGGTGAGCATACGAGACCATTTAAAAAATCTTTCAGATGCAAACATTTGAACTGTTGTGTACATTAAAATATATAGCTGCCTTTTTAGGGTTAGGGGTTTGTTTATATCACTAAACTCAACTTTGATCCATGGTAATAGAGATACTAGCCTTAGCCATCACAACAAATGAGAGCTTACAAGAACAACAACAACAAACTCGAACAAGGATCAGAGTTAATGGAGAAATGATGAAGCCCTCGAATTTAGGTGGTGTTTAAGAGAGAGATACGGAGGAAAAAGAGAGATAGAGAATTTAATCCATCTCCTGGAGCTACAGGTTGGTGCTAGTGAAGGATGAGGAGAGGGAGGCCAAGACAAATGGAAAAAGAAGGAGAGAAATTGTAAGAAGCGTCTCCCAGAAGAGCCTGGAGGGGCTCCTACCATCCCAGAATCCAATTTCCAATAAAGTGAAGCTTTATGGGAAAACGGTACAGCATGGCAGAGAGCAGATATTACAAAAAATAATGACACTTTATCAGGCGCCGTTAAAACCCAAGCCGAGAGGAGAGGGAGCTTGAGATGTGCGCACTTCTATTTCTTTCCGTCCTCTCAAGGTGACATACGATTTTGATAATACTCCAGGTTTGGTGAGGACATTATGAAGAGATCATGCAAATAATTAATATGTCAAGAAATGTTGTGCGTCTCTTTATCTGTCTCTGTCTGTCCTTCTCTCTCTCTCCGTATCTATCAGGGACCCTGGAAGGAGCAGAACCACGATAAAGAGGATGAATAAGGAAAAGGCAATAGAAGCCAAGTGGGAGCAGTTTATCGCAGGTTTTCTATTCCAAATAGGCGCTTTCTCGCTGGAATTTTGAGTTCCTCTGGCTCCACTGGAGCTCTATGAAGCGATGTGTTCTAAAGCACACCAGAGGGATTTAGACAAGTGTGCAACATTAGTTGCTTTCTGGAAGACACAGTAAAAAAGAAAAGGGCTAATTACTGTCTCGGCAGAAAGAAACTGTAGGCAACAATTACAATATGTAGGGTGGCTTAATGGCTGAAGATCTGAGCTGGTAACCAAGCGATCAAGATCAACTTTGGGTGTGTTTGTGATGGAATACTAGCATGCTGGATGGTATACACAAAATAGTGTGTGGTAGAAGATAGTATTGAAACATTTAAAACAGTAGTATTCTACATTTTATCACATTTGTCACATTTATTCATATTGCGCTTTATACAATACATACTGTTTAAAAGCAACTTCACATAGAAAAATTAACAGTGTTAATGTTGTAAATATATTCTTTTTTTTTCTTTTACTTTTTTTCATTACAGTAGAGTAAAAAGGATTTGTTCGCCCAAAAATGAAAATTCTGTCATCATTAATTACTCACCCTGATGTTGTCCCAACCCCATAATACTTTCGTTCATCTTCGAAACACAAATGAAGATCTTTTGGATGAAATTTGAGAGTTTTTTGACACTCCGTTGACCGCTACGGTACTACTTTTGACACTTAAAAAAGTTCATAAAGATATCGTAAAACTAAATGAAGTTTTATGTAAAAAAGTTTGGGAGGAGCATGTTCAGGTAATCAATCAATCAACTCAAGAGGAAGCCGGTATAAATAAAGCTTTTCCTCACCTCCTGTCTCACGACAAGTCTCTCAGCATCCCTCCACCACCCCATCACCTCACACTCGGCTGGGTTTACCCCAGTATAGGGGGAGTACTCTGGGTTCGGGCAAAATTCCGAGCTGGGAGCCCTCCCCCGGACAGCAAGCCAAATACGCATTAATATTACATTTGATTTCATGTATCTGTGAACTCGTGAATCCATATGTATTCAGCGGTTTAGTCCAAAGTTTCTGAAGAGACTTTAGAATTTAGGCTTTTATTCACATATAAACATTCATCAACTCACACAACGGTTGTGGTAAACAGAAGCATTCTTGTGTGTTACGCAGCACATTTGAGCTTCCGCAAGAGATTTCTTCTCACGTGTCAAACAGGTTATGCTCGGATCAATGTTTATGTGTGAATAAAAGCCTAAATTAAATCTCTTCATTGTATTAAGTGGTCGAGTCTCTTCAGAACATTTTGACTAAACCGCTAAATTCATATGGATTAGTTTTACGATCGCTTTATGAACTTTTTGAAGCGTTAAAGTGGTAGCTGGATAGCTGTCAACGGTGGGACAGAATGCTCTCAGATTTTATCAAAAATATCTTCATTTGTGAGCTGAATAGGGTTGGGTTTCGGTTGGGTTTTATCCAATACCAGTACCTACTCGGTATTTTTCAAACGGTTCCGGTGCTTAAACGGTTCTTGAAACGGTACTTAAGAAAACGAAACCGCACACACTTTGTCAAAACATAATACCCTTTTATTTACAGGGCCAACCTGGACATAATATTAACTTAAATCTTTAAACAATATAAATACAAGTTACATATGGTAATAATAAATAAACCAATATAAAATAAAAATTCACATTTGCATAATATCAAATAAAACAATATTGTATCAAACAATGTAATAATACTGGAGATTAATAGAGATTACTACCAGGGTAATCTAATCTCGACATGGCTCCAGGTTCCCATGTTTTGTCTACCAGTCATGTAAGTTATCTGGTCGTTGTACTAGTTACGGCAGCGCTTAGCTTGGCGAGTTTGGTATTTCGTTCCCACTGCGTCTTAGCTACGCAGCGTTGAGTGAACCTATGAAAGAGAGCGTCACTGGTTACTGGTGTAACCGTGTAATCTATGTTCTCTGAATAGGGAACGAGACGCTGCGTTCGCTGCCAAGATCCTCGCGCTGCCGACAAGCTTCCTTTTTCGGCAGAGAAATTTGAGGAGCAATGATGCGTGCGCTAATATAATATGACGACATAAGAGCGTCGAGGTGGCGCCCGCGCCATCAGCCAATGCATTGGCGTGATTCTATACATGAATATCAGATGATGTCACCAACGTCTCCTCACTGACGTCACTCAATTCTAAAACTTGTCTTCCGCCATCTTGAGTACCTGATTCCGCAAGATCGATACGTCAGTCGCAAAGGAACTAGAGCTTATTCTCTGGCCGAGCCCGAACTTGCGGGCAGATATTTCCCGTCACTATCCTCGGGCCGGGCCCTTGATCTAGAAGCGTGCACTCCCAATGCAAAAGAGTGCGGCGCGGGACTAGATTTGATGGCCGAGTGCGAGCGGCAATGCACTCTCTGTGTGTGTGCGCGTTGCAGGGAGAATAAAACGATTCGCGGGACTCCCACAAACTAGAAATATCTATGAATAAAACAGTTAAAAACTAATACATTTTTGCAGAAATGCAACAAGAACTAAAACAAAATAGAAACGATTTACAGGCCAGAGTTTCCTTTTAAAACACGTTTGCAGCGTTGAGCGATGTAGCCAATCACAGACATACGTGTTGATTTCTTTAACGCAAAGGCCAATCAGAAGCATTTAAGACCGACTCCCCTCACTGCTCAAAACTACTCGGTTACTCACGTAACCTCAGTTCCCTGAGTTAGGGAACGAGTATTGCGTA
This sequence comes from Siphateles boraxobius, assembly GCF_051911475.1. Classification (NCBI taxonomy): domain Eukaryota; kingdom Metazoa; phylum Chordata; class Actinopteri; order Cypriniformes; family Leuciscidae; genus Siphateles; species Siphateles boraxobius. The sequence continues at coordinate 13,481,844 of NW_027508855.1, read as the reverse complement.
GCTATACGCAGTGGGGAAACTCCTTTTCCTCGATTTACTGAAGCCTTTATGTAAAGCGCATTTGCAGCTGCACAGCTAGAACATGAGCGTCTGGCTCGCTCATAGGCTGCGCTGCGGCAACTGCACATCCAATGGCGCGGGCGCCTCTGACGTGCGACCAATGAGATCACTCTGCGTCATACACGTCCGAGCCCGCCCAGGGGGCGTGACCTCAGTCTATAATAGTCCCGGAATTCGCCATTATAGCAGGTTTAACGACTGAAGCGACAACTTGCCATGTTACTATAGTGCGGCTGGCTACGCAATACTCGTTCCCTAACTCAGGGAACTGAGGTTACGTGAGTAACCAAGTAGTTCCCTTTCGAACGGTCACTTCGTATTGCGTAGCTATACGCAGTGGGGACGCCATGCAAAACGCCGTACTGAGTAACTGGCTGCCACTGCAACTCAGGCCCCTGAGGATACAGAACAAGCCATAACCGCATAATTATGTATAAATAGACCAGACACCGTCAGGTCTAAAATAGTACACATCAGTTAGAAATAACCCACCATACAACACCAATGAACCCAGACACTGTCGGGGTTATTAGTATATGAACATATAACCAGTCAAGTGGGTTTATATATGAAATTATAACCGGCCAAAGCGGGTTTTATATATGTATGGAATATAACCGGCAAAAGCGGGTTTTATATATGTCATATAACCGGCCAAAAGCGGGTTTTATATAAATGTAATATAACCGGCAACAGCGGGTTTATGCATGAATACAACCGGCCAGCAGCGGGTTTTATATATATATATGTGAATGTGATAGTGCACAGTAATATATGACGAGACCAGCCACCGACGGGTCTTAATCATACCGAAAGCACCTTCGCCTGCAGGGAAGGCACTTCCCTATTATAGAAACTCATAATTGTAGAAGGCGAGGACCAGCCGGCCGCATCACAAATATCACTAATGGGAATGCCAGATGACCAAGCCCATGACGAGGCATACCTCTGGTCGTATGGGCCTTGATACCTATAGGGCAAACTTGACCGGCTGCGGTATAAGCCATAGAAATAGCATCCACTATCCATCTAGACAGTCTTTGCTTAGTGACTGGATCCCCCTTGGATCTACCACCAAAGCAGACAAAAAGCTGTTCTGATTGTCTAAAAGACGCAGAACGCTCCCAATAGATTCTCAGCGCTCAGACAGGGCAGAGAAGATTAACCTCTCCATCCTCTGCAGAAGGAGGGAGGGCTGATAATGTCACCACCTGTGCTCTGAACAGTGTTGAGAGCACTTTAGGACTGTAACCATCTCTGGGCTTGAGGATGACTCTGGAGTCATCTGGACCCAACTCCAAACATGCAGGGCTCACAGAGAGCGCCTGCAGATCTCCCACTCGCTTGATAGATGCCAACGCCATAAGGAGAGCGGTCTTCAGCAAGAGGGTTTTTAGATCAACCGATTGGAGCGGTTCGAAAGGCGGATCTTTCAGAGCCCCCAGGACCGTGGAGAGGTCCCAAGGCGGCACAGACGGAGGTCTGGAGGGGTTCATTCTCCTCGCACCTTTCAGGAATCTTACGACCAGGTCGTTTCTTCCCAGTGACTGGCCAGCCGTCAGAACATGATGTTGCGCTATGGCTGCCACATGCACTTTGAGCGTGGACGGGGAGCAACCCGCGTCCAGCAGCTCCTGTAAGAATGAGCGAACCACAGATATCACACATGACTCTGGGTCAGCCTGATTTTTCGAGCACCAGCTGGAAAAACCTGACCATTTTGAAGCATACAGGCGCCGAGTCGACGGAGCCCTGGCTTCAGATATAGTGCTTAAAACCTTCTCAGGAAGGTCCTTGGTTACCCGTTGAGGGGCCAAACATGGAGGGCCCATTAATCGGGTCTCGGATGCCACAATGTCCCGTTCGCCTGTGTGAGGAGGTCTTTCCTCAGTGGGACAGGCCATGGGATTGTGTCCGATAACTGAACCAGTTCCGGGAACCACGGTCTGGTTTTCCAGAGAGGGGCCACCAGAAGGACTGGGCCCCCCCCCCCCCCCCCCTCTCTGACCCGTTTGATGACTTGTGGAGTCATCGAGACGGGGGGGAAAGGCATAAAGGGGACGATTGGGCCAGACATGGGCCGGCGCGTCCCTGTTCTTCGAGAAGAACAATTTGCAGTGGGTGTTGATTCTCGAGGCGAAAAGGTCGATTTTGGCCTCGCCAAACACCTTCCATATTAGACTGACCGTCTGTGGGTTCAGGGACCACTCGCCGAGGGGAGTGTTGCCCCGTGAAAGCATATCTGGCCCACATTCTGGACGCCCAGGATATGCGCTGCTCTCAGAGAGCTCAGGTTGGTTTGTGCCCATATAGAGGAGGTCTCTCGCCATCGCATGCAGGTTCCCTGACCTGATGCCCCCCTGGTGATTCATGTAGGCCACCACTGACGTATTGTCTGTGCGGACTAAGACGTGGTGACCTCTGAGGTTCGACAGAAATGCTTTCAGGGCCAACCCAACTGCTTTCATCTCCAGACAGTTGATATGTAAGCTCTGCTCCGTGCTCGACCAGAGGCCGGATACAGGCATGCCCTCGTGCAGCGCTCCCCAACCCAGGTTGGACGCATCTGTAAGAACCACTTTGCTCCTGGAAATTGTTCTCATTGTCACCCCCTCGTGGTGCCAGTTCTGAGCCCGCCAGGGAATCAGGGTTCTTAAACAAACGTGATTCACCATAACGCGCAAGCTGCAAGACTGCCATGCATGAGTTGGCACACAGCGTTTCAGCCAATGCTGCATCGGCGTGCTCGCACCAGCCAGTCGTCGAGATAATTTAACACACGCACTCCCTGAAATCTCAGAGGAGAAAGTGCTGCATCCACACACTTCGTGAATGTACGGGGTGCCAACGATAGACCGAACGGCAGAACGGTGTATTGATAAGCCCGGCCCTAGAAGGCGAATCTCAAGAATGGCCTGTGATGAGGATTTATTTGAATGTGAAAGTAAGCATCTTTCAGATCCAATGTGACAAACCAATCTCCCGGGCGCACTTGCGTGAGGATATGTTTTATAGTTAACAATTTGAACGGCCGTCTCATGAGAGCTTTGTTCAAATGTCTCAAATCTAGAACGGGTCTGAGACCGCCGTCTTTTTTCGGAATCAGAAAATAGCGTCTGTAAAAACCCATATTTTTTAGCGCGGGGGGGGGGGGGGGGGGCTAATTCTATAGCCCCTTTTGCTCAAAGATTTTGTACTTCGGTGCGAAGCACGTGACCCACGTTGCTTCTCACCGAAGTCTCGAGAACCGCCTGAAAATTTTGGGGGTCTCCGAGCGAATTGGAGCGAGTAACCTCGCTTTATAGTGTTTATGACCCAACTCGACACATCGGGGATAGCTTGCCAGGCTAGAACCCGTGTGGCTAGGGCTTGACACACTGATTGGGGCTGGTCGCCTAACGTAGGGGGACCTGATACCCTTATATTGTGATTTGTGCACACATTGAGTATTTGACTGACTGTACAGGCATTTGCGTGTGGGGAAGTCAGTGTTACAAATGGGGAGGGCCCGCCAAGTGAAGGGGGACCGTGAACCCATATATTGTGATTTGTGCACACATTGAATGTTGGACTGACTGCACAAGCATTTGCGTGTGGGGAAGTCAGTGTTACAAAAGGGGAGGGGCCGCCTAGTGAAGGGGGACCGTGAACCCATATATTGTGATTTGTGCAGACTTTGAGTATTGGACTGACTGTACAAGGATTTGCGTGTGGGGAAGTCAGTGTTACATTGGGGGAGGGGCCGTCTGATGAAGGGGGACCGTGAACCCATGTGTTGTGCTTGTGAAACTAATAGATAACATTTTGAACGGCCGTCTCATGAGAGCTTTGTTCAAATGTCTCAGATAGAGTGGGTCTAAGGCCGCGGTCATTTTTCGGAATTAGAAGTGGGGAAGTCAGTGTTAAAACAGGGGAGGGGCCGCCTAGTAGGCGCTCAGGCTGAAGGCTTGTTCGACGGCGAAGGCTCAATAAATGGTCAGAGACGTGTAGTTTGTCGCTGAAGGAGTAAAATCTGCTATAATGGCGAATTCGGGGACTATTATAGACTGAGGTCACGCCCCCTGGGCGGGCTCGGACGTGTATGACGCAGAGTGATCTCATTGGTCGCACGTCAGAGGCGCCCGCGCCATTGGATGTGCAGTTGCCGCAGCGCAACCTATGAGCGAGCCAGACGCTCATGTTCTAGCTGTGCAGCTGCAAATGCGCTTTACATAAAGGCTTCAGTAAATCGAGGCAAAGGAGTTTCCCCACTGCGTATAGCTACGCAATACGAAGTGACCGTTCGAAAGGGAAACCTCTATGCTCAAAACGGATTTTTTGTTCAGAGCTCTGTATCGTGACAAATCCTCTAATTGTAACAAACAAAGTGTATATATTATGAGAGATTCATTGTGCAGTCAGCTTACTTGATATTAACAGAGATGTGAGATCGCGATTAACTGATGTCAGCTTTTTAGGAATTATTAAGGGAGCGCATTTTGCGCGCATTCATTCAAAATCCTTCAATCATATCATGACCATGCACGCAGCTGCTTGCTTTTATGTTATAACAGTGGTTTGTGTGTGCAAACTCTCTGTGCAGTGTTCATGTTGTCTGTGGTGAGTGGATGTAAATGGTAATGATCTTACGCTATCTTAGGGGTGTGCGATATCACGATTTATGATCGTGGATTAAAATATATCCACCATCTGCTTTTGAAGAAATGTCGTAGTATCCTGCATTCTATCAGTTAATATTGAGTTCTGGCGCCTCCGTCTCAGCATAGGCTACAACGCGACGTGTATTCACATCAAATGTTAATGCAGAGGAACGGGACAATGCAGTTCACATAAGTTCATTATTTGCATGTGCTAACAAGTCATTCACGTGTTGATGAGCGCGTACACCGCTTCGCACGCGCACTAAGCCTGTCTAACAACAGCGACAGGTTACTGAACTAAGTTATCTTTCTAGTCTTATTGCGCGAATACTGTCAAATACACACAGGGTTTACATAAACAAAGTTGGTTATGTATAAAGTGAAACAAACAGAGAAAATCTGCTTCCTAGCTAATGCCGTCAGTATTGTACACAGTACTCCGCAGGTAGGCTACTCAAAATGGCGGCAGTCAACTGGAAAAAGAGCGAATGATGTAAGAGGTCATGTGACTGATATTCATGTATATGGCTTCAGACAATCGGCACACCCAGAGGGCGTTCTGACGTGTAATTTTACACGTGAAATGCAGCTAAACCAGTGGGAGCGTTTGGTCTTCGGCGTCTTCAGTAATCCCCTCGCTATCAGCAGACGTTCCGGGAGTCTCCCGCATATTGATAACGGCCCCCTGATTCCCGCAAATTAGTTCAAATCTCTCGCAATCTAGAGGGAGCGAGCAAGAGCGCGCATGCGAGACAGAACAGACTGTGCGCCAAACCGTATAGTGCGCGCACGGCGGAGAGTGAGAGAGCGAAAGCCCTTACGTGTGTGCGCCACATGACACAGAGAGTTAGGCACCGAAATCAGGCACCGAAATTTTCGTTCTTATTCGGTCTGGTTAGGCAACTACCGTTTACGTCGGAACCGGTTCCCTATTGGCACCGCGTTTCGGTACGGTAGGCCTACCCAACCCTAGTTCTTCCGAAGATGAACGAAAGTCTTACGGGTTTGGAACGACATGAGGGTGGCGCTTCATTTTGACTCTTCAAAATTACAGATTTTTCACTATTGGGTGCACAACCCTTTAAAAAATGTCATAATACAAAAAAGAATAAATAAAAAATTACATAATCCTGAAAATGACTTAACTTTCTTTAAGAAAAAAAATTCTCTTGATTTTCGTCTGAAATGGCGACTCGACATGTTTTCATGAGATTCTTTTTTTTTTTTTTGCTCCATCCCATTCTAAAAGGCGTGCCATTACATATTTCTTCAGGGACTCATCTGACCTGGAAGACCTCCACACTTAGTGTGTTTTCTTCCAACAATGGATCCAGAACACACCTGTGATGAGCCCGTTTACACCAAGGGCATCGAGACCGAGCGTACAAGAATCCGATTCTGATTCTTCATCATCAGAATGTAGGTCACAATGGTCAACCTTCATGCATGAATCTTTCTGATTTACGTGAGCTCTTCATAGTTCCATGATGTTTTAAGCAGCTAAGGCATACAAGAAGATATCAAAGTTTGACTGTTTTATAGGACTATTTGGGATGTTTTCAAAATCATTATGAAATCTATGAAATGCTGTTGACTGACAGACAATTTTGAGTTTGTAGAAACCTATAATGGAAGTCTAGCTATCAAGTGGACATGTATCACAAGTATATTGATTAAACTTTTTGAAAATTATGCCCATAACATTTACATAACATAATATTTAATACATTAAACTTTTCTGGAGTCTAATTATAATGACTTTATCTTGATGAAAATGGATGGGCTTAAATTCTGATTCAGCTGTTTATACAATACCCATCTTCAATAGAAACAATAGAATCTACTGTTCAAAAGTTTAGGGTCAGTAAGATCCTTTTTGTTTTGTCATTGTCAGTTTTATTAATGACAGTTAATTTATGATTCTCAGTTCTGACAGATTGAGAACAGGAAGAACGAAAGGATTTGATTAAGTTGACAAGCTCTATTGAAAAATGAAATTATTTACAATTTTCAGAAGATACTTTTTTTTTAAACAAAAAATTCATGTCCTTTTTAAAGTGTAATCATACATTTAAGTACTGAGTAATAGAAATGAACTACATTTACTTACTATAGGGTTAGGGTTGGGAATAGGGTTGGTTTAGGGCTAGTTGCAAGTAATTATGCATAGTTTATAGTTATTACTACAGTAACTACATGTGTAACAAGGACACCGTGTTACCAAAAAATCTTACTGACCCTTAAAATTTTGAATGGTGTGTAACCAGTCAAGACAAGTCGTTCCACCTCAAAAGTATTCTTTAGACAAATTTACAACTGAAGTAACAAAAGTAGTCGGTTTAAAAAAAAAAAAAAAAAATTTGCGTTTAACCCTCAGCTTGCTCTATAGGCTGCCATTGTAAGTGCAAAACACCTGGGGACAAGTCGAGATAATATTCTGAAGCAATTTACAACACAGCTGCTGTGAAATTGATACAGATAAACACTCTCATTGATTCACAGCCTGAGTGACTTTCACTAGTGTCTGGTTCTTGATGGGTGGAGCACAAAAAGAGTGTTATCTGTTTTCCATCTCACTGCCAACTGAACTGTCACTTGTCTTGCTCACACAATCACATGTAGCACATTGTCATGGCAACAGTGCATGCCATCATCATCATCACCACCAGGCACTTCAGTGTTGCGCTGTTTGGTTCACAGGACAAAGACAAAACAAAATCCATCAGATTTGGATTTGAGGTTTGACATGGGCACTTTTAGGAAAGCTCTTTGGTGTGGATGAAAGCTTCATTTCTATACTGTGATTCTTCGATAGTTTGTAAGTGCAAATATTTCTCTCCTCTCTGTGCTCTCACTGACAACTGATCTTTGAAGAATCTTTCCCTGGGTTTTAAAATGCTTGTGTCTGCTATGCCCCAGATGTTGTTTTTGGGCCCCGCTGTGTGACAGGGGATGAATGCACAATAGGTGTCCTGTATTTTTGCCTGAAGAGTCTTTAGACCCCACAGAGTAGATCAGAGAAAAGTACTGAGCCCTAGTGAAAGCTTAGGCTCTGCAAAACTGCCTTTGTTTTCTCACAGTCATTACTGTTTATTTCGTTCCCAATAAAAGGAATCAAAAGGCCTAATAAAGCCTCTTTCGGCCGTGCCAATTAATCAAGCCTGAGACTAATCCAAACGATTTAAGAGTGAAATCCATGAGCTGGACTCTGAGATATCCCTCTTTACTGGAGTTTTATTGTTACCGGTTTAATTGGTTTTGGGATAAAACCTGCTGTATGAGAATGTATTTGAGAATAATCAGTGATGGGAAGAATCAGTGTGAGTCATTATTTATTATGTAAGCTTATGATTAATCTCCCAATTTAATAAGTCTATATATTATTAATAGATAATAAATCCTGAGTACTGAAAATGACATCGTTATGGTTTGTATTTACGAGGCATAAAACAAGCCAATTTATTCAAGAGTTATGTCTTATGTCTCCAACAGCATCCTAGTTTATTTTATGTAATGAAAAAAATCATTTTTACTCAAGATTTATATGTTTTGTCTAAGTTAATGAAGTGTTGTATTTGAGGGAGATGATATTTTCATGGTGATAAATCTATTTGAATGCTTATTAAATTAATATATAGACTGAATGAAAGTTAATTTCTGCTGTCATCTTCTGTTTACATAGAGGCGGGTCATAATTTTAGTGTGTGAAATATCAATCACCCAGCAGAGGGCGTGCTTTGATCATTTACACATCGATTCCCCTTCTAGTTAAAAGAAAAATGAACTGGATCCTAAACTAAACGATTAATTTAATAATAACATAAATTGATTGCAGTCATCTGTCGTTTCATGTAATGACTGATGTCTGCAGTTTTGTCCGTTATCATATCATCTGATCGGCATGTGATGAATGTGATGACCCCTGATTGCGGGATTTCATGTGACCAATTGTCTCCATTATGAAACACCAATACAGTCAAAGTCCATCCTGAGGCCAAGCAAAACACAGATGTAGAGAAGAGTCTCAGAGAGTGATGAGGTTTGTTTCTCTTCCCAGAACTCATATGCTATGAATTGTGATATTGTGGCAACACAAGAAATTACCAAAAATGATCAGGCCATTTTAACCCACTTGTTGAAGAGCATAGTGTGATAAATATGAGAGCTTAAGGTTTCTCTCGCTTGATATTGTTCAAAAGTTGGGGATAGTACGATTTTTTATATGATTGATATTTTAAAATGTAATTTATTTCTGTGATGGCAAATATGAATTTACATTCTTCAGTGTCACATAATTTTCCTCAGTGTGTCACAGATTTCCTTCAGAAATCGTTATAATGCACAACAGTTGATGTTTTGTCACAAAAAAATACCCCACAGTAATCATAAAAATGTAGCTGCAGATCTGTTGATGTTTAAAGCTTATATATGAACTTTTCTGTAATGTTGCTCATTTGTTCCAAACAAGGTCTTGCCCTGTGACTCGACCACATATCAAGCCATAGTACAGCTGTGGGCCTTATGCATTGACCTTTATTTTAATACACTCCACCTACTAATATACTAGATAACAGACACAGTTTGTAGGATGTAAACCGCACATATCAGTGTGCGTGCATGAGTCTTCCTCCTTTATCTCCTGTCTAAACTGTTGTGCAAAAGTGTGCAGACCTTGCTGAAACTGCTCCATAGATTTACTGTATCTGTCCAATCCTCATGTTGGCTTGCCCTCTGATGCACCATTGTACATCCTTCACATGTGTACCCATGCAAAGGCACCTTTGTTGTGTACAGAATGATAATGCTATTATATTTCTCTTAATTCCTACCTTGTGTTTTATTAGTTCCCCTGTGAGGTGAAGCTCTGCAACTACTCAACTCATCCACGAGAAGAAAGCCATGATGGATGGTATAAAGGCATCTTTTGTGGACAAAGCAGAAGAGTTAACACTTGATTTATCTGATGCTCTGGACCACTGTGCCAAGTAAGTTTTTTTTTTCATAGGGAACCACAGTGGTGAAAGAGCAATCTTTTTTTGTGACTTTTTTTCTTTAACTGTATAACACACTTTTATATAGTTTTCAAATGGTTACTAAACTTTAAAAAGAAATTACCTAAAAATGGTAACATCTCAATAAAGTGAAGTCAAAATTATTATTCCACATCACTGAATCAAACCTTAATACATTCATTTATACATTTACATTTATTCATTTAGCTGGCATGTGTCTTATCCACTGCGCCATCACCACCCCGATAATTTTATTTATTTATTATTTTTTACACTTTTAACAGTGTAGTTTATTTAATTTGTCTTTTAAAATGTTCAATAATGAATGTGTCAGGTTGTTGCAGGTAGCTGAAGACGAGGACACAGGAATAGCAGTATAGTTGATTTATTTACAATCTTCAACTTACAGGAATAAACAGGAACAAAATAACAAAACTCCAGGACTTCAGAAAACAACCATACAACGACGACGACCAACAAACACTGAGGGAAAACAAGGCTTAAAAGAACTGGGACTAATGGGATAATTAACTGAACCCAGGTGAAGAAACTGAACACAAACGAAGAGCGGGAAAAACTAACAGGACTAAACCAAAATCACAAAGACAGGGGGAAACAAGATCACAGAACATAACTAAACACATAGAAAATGTGACAGAACCTCCCCCTCCCCGAATAGGCGCCCTGGAGGCTGACGAGGGCATGGTGGTGCAGGGACGGGAAGCCTCCAGGGCGGAGCTGATAGTTCGGGGAACCGGGGTGGAACAGGCTGTGGGCGTGGCCACGGCGGGGCAGGCCGTGGCCGTGGCAGGCTGTGGGCGTGGCCAGGGCGGGGCAGGCTGTGGGCGTGGCCAGGGTGGGCAGGCTGTGGGCGTGGCCAGGGCGGGGCTGTCGGACCCTCGGGCGTGGCCAGGGCAGAGCTGTCGGACCCTCGGGGGTCCAGGGCGGAGCTGTCGGACCCTCGGGCGTCCAGGGCGGAGCTGTCAGACCCTCGGGCATCCAGGGCGGAGCTGTCGGACCCTCGGGCGGCCAGGTCCCTTCGGGCGGCCATTGCGGTGAGGACCCTTCGGGCGGCAATGGTGGAGATGTTTTTTCAGGTGGCCATGGTGGTACTGGGAACCTCGGAGAGACCTCCGCAGTCCCCCTAGCAGGTATACTGCGCCCCCCCAAAATTTTAATGGGGAAATTGACAGGGGTCCGTCAGCAAAGAGGGTCTTGAACTCAGCGGGATCAGCGGCGAAGGACAGTCTGGGCTGGACAGGACTGGCACAGGATCAGTGGGCTCTGGTGCATCTGGCGCAGGATCGGAGGGGCTCTGGCGCAGGATCGGACGGGCTCTGGCGCAGGACCGGACGGGCTCCGGCGCAGGACCGGACGGGCTCTGGCGCAGGACCGGACGGGACCACCACATCATGGGACTCGGAACTGGACGGGACCAGCACATCATGGGACTCGGAACTGGACGGGGCCAGCACATCATGGGACCCGGAACTGGTCGGGGCCAGCACATCATGGGACCCGGAGCTGGTCGGGGCCAGCACATCATGGGACCCGGAACTGGTCGGGGCCAGCACATCATGGGACTCGCAACTGGACGGGACCAGCACATCATGGGACTCGGAACTGGAGGGGACCAGCACATCATGGGACTCGGAACTGGACTCATGGGCCAGAGCTGATGTGCGTGTAGCCCACACACACAGTATCGCCGCAGACATCACAATCAGCGCTGTGTCTTCTCGTGTGGACTCACGTGTGGTGTGCTCCGGAACAAACACCGGCTCAGGAACGGGCACAGTCTCTTGCTCGAAGACTGGCTCTGGCTCTTGCTCGAAGAATGGCTCTGGAACAGCAGACACTGGCTCCGGATCTGGCGGGCAGGCGATGGGCTCAGGCGCTGGTGGGCTTGGAACTGATTGGAGTGGGAGATCTTCTACGAGGTAGTTGGATCCACACGCCCACAGCGTGTGATCCATAAACTCAAAGGACATTTTTAGGTCCTTTATCAGAAGTATCTGGGCTAGCGGGTCCTTTAGACCACCCCAGAAACTCTGCTTCAATTCCTCTTCATCCAACGTCACATCATCATAGAGCTCTAGGTAACGCCCCGCATACTCTTCTAATGAGCGCTCACCTTGAAGGAGGATAGGTGAGTGAATTGGTTTCACCTTTTTGTTCTTCCTCCTTCGGCTCATTCTCGGTTTTTGTACGGGCTCTGGCTCTGGCTCTTGCTCGAAGACTGGTTCTGACTCTTGCTCGAAGACTGGCTCTGGCTCCTGTTCGACAGGGCGGATGAGATGAGGATTGGGCTGGACGCAGAGATGTTGATGCTGAAAAGGTTGTCTAGTCCCATATCGCCCATATCCTCCCCTGTGACCTCCACGGATCCCACGGAACACAGCTTGGCGGGTTCCCACAAAGGCTTGCTTCCAGATCTCCATCTTCCTTTTTTCTTTTCTTGAGGGTTGGTCGTTCTGTCAGGTTGTTGCAGGTAGCTGAAGACGAGGACACAGGAATAGCAGTATAGTTGATTTATTTACAATCTTCAACTTACAGGAATAAACAGGAACAAAAGAACAAACTCCAGGACTTCAGAAAACAACCATACAAGGACGACGACCAACAAACACTGAGGGAAAACACAAGGCTTAAAAGAACTGGGACTAATGGGATAATTAACTGAACACAGGTGAAGAAACTGAACACAAACGAGGAGCGGGAAAAACGAACAGGACTAAACCAAAATCACATGATTTCCATTACACGAGAGTAGATGTTAAAACTTCATGCTGATTTGTACTCGGCTTTCGCCAAGATAAGCACCAACTAAGACGTAGCTTTACAGTAACCTATGCTTCTCCATCCATTTACGCTTCTTTCCATCTGGAGACGTGAATCTCCTTCTGTCTGGTGTTAATAGTGTATTTGCGCGTCAGCACACACAACGGCTGCAACCACAGTGCGGTCCCCCCATAACAACCCTCTGGATTGAGCGGAGTAGGGCCCATCTCTAGGGTCTTCAAGTGGGCACCTTCCGTCCTCAGTGTTTCGTCGACTAGCCCACGACACCTCAAGAGGGCTCGACAGTGACTCTGGCGTCCCAGAGTCACCCCCCTCCGTCCCCCACTCAACTCAGCCCAGCTTACTGACCTCTACTTCCCTCTTGCTGCTGAGACCTAACCACAATCTCACAATCTCTCCGCAACCCAACCATACGCGCCAACCCGTTTGACTAAGGCTGTCGTTAACACTGGTGCGTTAATATGCAGTTTCAGTGGCAACGGTTCCATATGGCATACCACCTACCGCAAAACACAATATCTGCCCAACCACCCGTCATTCACGCAATATACACAGGAACGTAATGACTGTAAATACTATACAACCTCTACAAATAAACCAACAGTGCTGCTGAGACCTAACCACAATCTCAAAATCTCTCCGCAACCCAACCATACGCGCCAACCCGTTTGACTAAGGCTGTCGAGCCCCACTGGTGCGTTAATATGCAGTTTCAGTGGCAACGGTTCCGTATGGCATACCACCTACCGCAAATCACAATATCTGCCCAACCACCCGTCATTCACGCAATATACAGAGGAACGTAATGACTGTAAATACTATACAACCTCTACAGATAAACCAACAGTGCTGCTGAGACCTAACCACAATCTCCGGTCTCTCCGCAACCCAACCATACGCGCCAACCCGTTTAACTAAGGCTGTCGAGCCCCACTGATGCGTTAATATGCAGTTTCAGTGGCAACGGTTCCGTATGGCATACCACCTACCGCAAAACACAATATCTGCCCAACATCCCGTCATTCACGCAATATACACAGGAACGTAATGACTGTAAATACTATACAACCTATACAAATAAACCAACACCCTTCAAGTTTTCAAGAATTCTACGAAACCGTAGCATGGCGGCCTGTACTCAGCCAGCTAGAATCTTTCCGTCTCAACCACAGCCAGTTGCTGCTCCTTTCTGCTGCTTCAGATAAGTTCTTTACTGTGTGACACAACTCTTGACCACTGAATCCCACGTCTCTGAGGAACCGGGTTGTAGAGTGTGCCACAAAACCTCGACAACCCACTTCCACTGGATAAACCTGGACTCTCCATCCTCGCTGTTCTGCTTCAGTGGCCAGATGAGCATACCGCAATTTCTTCCTCTCATATGCCTCATCTACCGCATCCTCCCATGGCACTGTTAACTCTATCAGTTGAACAATGCGTGCTGATCCAGACCACAAAACAATATCTGGTCGTAGGTTAGTGGTGGCAATCTCAGGTGGAAAAATAAGCCGTTGATCAAGATCAGCCAGCATCTTCCAGTCCCTAGCAGCTTCCAGTTGTCCTGGGCGAGAATTGGTGTTAGCACCTTTTCTTGGTGGTTGCTCGCCTGGGCTGAGGAATATTGTCTTCTGCGTGAAATGTTTTGCTAGAACAGGCGGCAACTTATTGGTCATACTACGCTTGCCTTCCAATGCTAAAGCCAAACATCGCAATACTTGGTCATGGCGCCAAGTAAACCGACCTTGGCTAAGAGCCACCTTACATCCTGTCAAAATGTGCCTTAATGTGGCAGGTGATGAACACAAAGGACAAGAGGGATCCTCTCCTACCCAGAGGTTTAGGTTCTGCGGTGATGGGAGAACATCATATGTTGACCTAATAAGGAAACTGATCCTACTCTCTTCCATTGACCAAAGGTCTTGCCAGCCCATTTTTCGTTGTTCCACACTCTCCCATCTCATCCACTCTCCCTGCTTGGCCTGGGAAATGGCCTTTATACATCTCATCCTCTCCTCCTGCTTTCGCACCTCTTTGACTACCAGCTTCCTCCTTTGAGCTGGGCCTGCCTTGTGCCATTTAGGAGGAGCTAAACTGAGCCCAAAACCCCCTCTTCCATGCTGTACCTGTCCCACGATATCCCCAATTTGAAGGTCAGCCTTTGCCTCTACTACAGATTTCTTTGCTGACCACTTTCTACCAGTTTTTACCACAGGGGCTGCCTCCCTTACACATTTGTCGCGTGACTCTGCTAAAGTCATTTCCAGTCTGACCTTGGCACACTTAAACTCCTCGGTTAAAGCAGAGACTGGCAGCTGCAATACTCCTTTACTATAAAGTCCCACTCTGCTGAGGCAGCGTGGAACTCCCAACCATTTCCTGATGTATGAACTTATTAACGCTTCCAGCTTATCCACTGTTGTCAAAGAAACCTCGTACACAGTCAGTGGCCACAGCAACCTTGGCAGTAGACCAAACTGAAAGCACCAGAGTTTTAGTTTGCCTGGTAGAGCACAGCTGTTTATGCTCTTCAACCCTTCCACTGCTTGTCGTCTAACTTCTCCCACTCGAACTGTGTCCTTTAGATCCCCATCGTACCATCTCCCTAGACTCTTCACTGGCTTCTGAGAAACTGTTGGTATTGCCTCATCATTAATGAAGAATATTTTATCTACTACCTTGCCTTTAACTATTGAGATGCTCCTTGATTTAGAGGGCTTAAATTGCATTCGTGCCCATTCAATATTATCTGTTAACTTCCCCAATAACCGATTAGTGCAGGCTACCGTTGTAGTCATGGTTGTCATGTCATCCATGTATGCTCTGATTGGTGGTAGTCGCATCCCAGAAGCCAAGCGCTCTCCTCCTACTACCCATTTTGATGCCCTAATGATTACTTCCATTGCCATGGTAAAAGCCAGTGGAGAAATGGTGCATCCTGCCATTATTCCAACCTCTAAGCATTGCCATGTAGTGCTGAATTCTGGAGTTGAGAAACTAAATAGCAAATCTCCAAAATAGGCTTTCACTAAATTTGTTATCGACATCGGTACCCTGAAAAAATCAAATGATGCCCAAAGAAGCTCATGTGCCACTGAACCATATGCATTAGCCAAATCCAGGAATGTCACGTGGAGCTCCTTCCTCTCCTTTTTAGCTGATTGTATTCGTTGCCAGATAACACTGATATGTTCTAAGCATCCTGAGAATCCTGGAATGCCCGCTTTTTGAACTGAAGTGTCAATGAAGCCATTCTTTAAAAGGTAGGTTGACAATCTCTGAGCAATAATGCTGAAGAAAATTTTGCCTTCGACGTTTAATAGTGAAATAGGGCGAAACTGGCTGATGCTTGTAGCATCTTTTTCTTTGGGTATAAAGACTCCCCCTGCTCTGCGCCATGATCTAGGTACAACCTTCTTTTCCCAAGCCACTTTTATCAATTTCCACAGAATCCTTAGAACTCCTGAAGCACTCTTGTACACTCTGTACGGAACTCCATTAGGCCCTGGAGATGATGAAGCCCTTGCCTTTCTCACAACCTGCTCTATCTCTTTCCACTTAGGTGCACAGACCTCCATTTGGTATTCTGGTGGATTGACAGGTGGGATGTCTGACGGAATTGACATAGGCTCATGCCTTTTTGCATCTGTATGCGTTTCCTCCAAATATCTCTCTAGTTCAACCCTAGATGCTTTTAAAGTGCCATTCTTCTCACTGGTGAATAACTTCTTTATGAATTTGAATGGATCTTTATAGAAATTAGCCCTCGCACGTTCCTTCTTTTTGTAGCGTTTCCGTAGGCGCTCAGCTCTGCTTAATGTTGCAAGTTTATCTTTTATGGCCCTTTGTAAGAGATTGAGTCCCTCCTTCTGACTTTGTTCCGCTCTTTTCCATTGCTTCCTCAGCTGTCTCCTTTCTCTAACTAACCCTTCAATTTTCTGCTGCCGTCTAGACAATCCAGGAGTAGTTTGTACTTTTTCCTTCCTTTTTTCCACACCAAACCTCTCACTTCCATATGCGTAAATGATGTCCCCAAATTTATCCAGCTTCTTTTCAACTGTACCAGTTAATCTTTCCAATGCAAAGCATAGATCTGTGTTTACCGTGTCCCATGCAGTTTTCTCACTAGCTCTTGGCCATCTAACTCCAGGCCTATGCCCGTTGAGGTTCTTTTCTCTCTTATGCTGGTTAGTCTGACCGGGTTCACAAGAATCAATGTGTTCATCACTAACTGTGCAAACCCTCATCTCCTCTATGACAGGGGTGCTGATATCCTGCGAACTGTGGTTGCTTCCTGTCGCTGGATTTCATTCGACTGACTTGACTGACTCCGTAAGAAGTACTGATCAATGCGAGGCCCTTGTCCCTTCTCCCTCAAACATTTCATTTTCCCTTGATGAATCTTCAAACCCCTGACCGTTGTCGCCTTGCTCCAGCCACAGACACAAGCTTGGAGTTCAATGGCTTTGCTAACTGCTGAACCTGAACTAGTCTTTTGTGAAGTACTCTCCATACTCATATCCGTTTCCATTCCAAAGTTGTTAACCATGTTGTCCACCATTGAGTCAAAGACAGGGGGAAACAAGATCACAGAACATAACTAAACACATAGAAAACGTGACAGGATGTCGATACAATACATATAATTTAATGCCTAAATACATGTTACATACAGGTTAAATATGACTAAAACCATAAAAAAAACATTTTGTTACTTAAACAATAAAATAAACGTTTACTGAAATAAAATAAAACAGATAAAAAAAACATACTTTTTTTATTTAATCTCGTTATCAAAACAACATTTCTCATTTAATTTAGTTTACCTTGATGTATTAAAATAACAAAAAAATTAAAAACTAATATTTTTATGATGGATTTTCATATTTTAAGATTGAAGCTCTAGGATAAGGGGAAAACAATAAAAATCTGTATTAACAAACATGAACTAAGAATGAGCAATACATTTGTTACAGTATTTATTAATCTTTTTTAATGTTAGTTAATATAAATACATCTGTTCATTGATTGTTCATGTTAGTTCACAGTGCATTAACTAATGTTAACAAATACGACATTTGATTTTAATAATGTATTAGTAAATGTTGAAATTAACATTAACTTAGATTAATAAATGCGGTAGAAGTATTGTTCATTCTTAGTTTAAAGTAGTTAACTAATGGAACCTTATTGTAAAGTGTTACCACGATTTTAATAAAAACCAACCCCTAGTACTATGTGCCTGTAGTCTAAAAAAATTACAGAAAGTTTAAAGAGCAAGAAAACTAATCAGTCTCGAAGACCGCATATCCAACCACAACAAAACTAGGAAAATTGTTATCTCAGCTATAACAATATAATATAATATATGTAAATATCTCTCCTTTTGTCTTTTTCTCTCTTCTAGTAAGAGATGGGATTTGGGGTCCAGAGATATCGGTCTCTTTGTAATAGGGTGTCCGGTGGACGAATCACTTCTGCTGTAACCTCCATGGCCTCTCCAAGAGCGCAAGACTCAAAAATCCCTGACAGCACTGAGGATCCATACAGCACTCAGTGGTGCGTGTGTGTTCAGTGAATGTTTAATGGTCTGCATCAGTGCCAATCCTCTAGAGAACATGGATACAAAACCACTTAATATGTGTGTGTGTGTGTGTGTGTGTGTGTGTGTGTGTGTGTGTGTGTGTGTGTGTGTGTGTGTGTGTGTGTGTGTGTGTGTGTGTGTGTGTGTGGTTAACATTAATGAACCTACAGGATGCTTGTAGGTGCAAGAGTGTGTGTATGCATTCAACATTGCTGTTTAGAATAACATTACATCAACAGTCTGTGTGTGTGTGTGTGTGTGTGTGTGTGTGTGTGTGTGTGTGTGTGTGTGTGTGTGTGTGTGTGTGTGTGTGTGTGTGTGTGTGTGTGTGTGTGTGTGTGTGTGTGTGTGTGTGTGTGTGTGTGTGTGTCAGGTTCGCTGGAGAAGCTGAGTCGATTTACTGAAAGCCACACGCTGAGACTTCAACCACACAACTTCCTGAGGATCTTAAACTCCCTACAGCTGTTGGAGCTCTGCTGCCTGATCTATATGTGGCTATAGAGGTACAACAAGACAGCTGACTTAGTTACTGAGCACTTTTAAAGTCACCATGAAATCAAAATGTATAATTATTTTATTTTATGGAGATATATATTGCATTATTTATTATATATGATTTATCCTTGCACATCATTTTTACCTCCCTCTTGCAATTACTTTTCTTCTCTGATGTGTTTAGGGAAAACCTGTCACTCACATGACATCACAGTAATAGCAAACCACCACCAATTCCCAATGGACAAAATCAAGTCCTGCCTTGGATATACATCACGATATGAAGGAAAAGACTATTCACATCTTTCAAAAAATCTATTTCATGCTGACTTTAAATGTGATTATGCTACATATTACTGTCACTCAATTTTCACTTTAGAGAAACAATTCGGTCAATACAATGGTTACAACATATCTGGGTCATTTGTAGCCTAGAAATCTAGACGCACCCTAGCGACAGCAAATTTATTTTGCAGCCAGTGTCATCTAGCAACTCTCCATTGGCTTGAGAGCTGGAAAAACCAAACTCTAGTTGCGACGGTTCCGCGTGAATCCCCTGCTAAAACAAAGAAGATGCTGCTGCTGCTGGTGAACAACGGTCTTTCAAATCGGCTTTGGCCGCGACTTGGAGTTAAGCTTTTCTTTGAGAAAAGAACAAAGAACACCACTGAAGTCCGTCGCTCTGACTACGTCACCTTATTCGTTGCTCTGGTTGGTTGTAGCGCTATCCTATTGCGTGCAGAGGGAATTTGAAAGACAAGCATTTATCCCGCCCCTTGGATTGAGCCCTGCCAATGGTGTGTTCCCAGACCCAAATCTTGATGTGGGTCTGGCTTGTCAGGCTAAGTTGTTTGCATTCCAGTGGGCCAAAACAGTATTTACACACTTTTGTCTACATCAGATAACAAAATATCTTTATAATAATATCTGTATTAATAACATTAATACTTTTATTCCGCATAAGTGACAGAAAAGCCATAGAAAATACAACAAAATATTTCTATTTCATATTTCTATACCATGGTGAGCATTAGAGACTTCTTTCAAAAACATTATAAAGTCTTCCAGCCTCAAACTTTTAAATGGTGGTGTATATTAACAGATATACTGTTCAAAATTTAATTGTCTTACATCTAATTAATGCTTTAAGTTATTAACTGAATGTCATCGTTCTTAATATATCAACATAGGCCGGTATAAGTTTAAGCTCCTATACGTAAATTCTTACCACACATGAAAAACTGAGTTTATTACATAAATAGTAGAAAGAGCTAATGAACTGTCAGCTGCAGTTATCTAGTCTTTCAGTGCAGTAGTCTCTTACTCTGACAGATTAACTGCATTTTCATCGGCAAGAATTTCTTTCAGATCAGCATGGCACTTCATTAGGTCTTTTATCTGTGTGATGATCTTGTCAAGGATAAATACATCAAATCATTTTTTATGAGGTCTTATCACCAGTTTGCTTCAGAAATATTAAGCCGTCTTTAGCACACAAATCTCTTTTAGTTTCTGCTTCACTATGATTTTGCCCCCTACAAATAGCAACGACTTACCCGGTTATTACGACCATTTTCTTTAAGTTTTTCTACAAAATTTAAAGAGATACTTTACCCAAAAATCCTGTCAATATTTACTCACCTTCATGTCGCTGTTATTTTATTTTTTATTTTTTGTATGGGCAACTTTTTTGTTCAGGTTTAAAACAACATAAATGTGACAGAATTGTCATTTTATTTCATTATTTAACCATTCTTTTAAAGTTGAACTAACACATTGTGGACAGTTGGCTGATTTTCCTTTAATCTCATGTGTACATAATCATTTGAGTTTTAGATTTCAGTTTTCTCAGCTTCCCTAGCTATTCCTATCCTTTAATTGTAACTGCCAAAATGTTGCTGACCTCAGATCAAGTCCAGACAGGACGCCGGTAACAACCAGCCATTTGGGCCGTATAATGACAGATTATCCAGTGTGTAATAAGTTATTGTCAGGAACTGGGAGGTTAGGGTGCTACAGGCTGGTAATTATGAGAAGTACTCCTTTATCTTTCTCCCTGTATGTATCTCTTTCTCCCTGTTATTTGCAGATAGTGAGGCAGAATGTGGTAAGGATGCCCAAAGCAGAGTATGACTCTTGGATACACAACAGAGTCAGCCAATCACAGATCACAGAGAGCATACATACAACCTGCAATTGACTTGTTTGCATTTTTTAAAAGCAGCCAGGTGATCCCAGTAATATGTCACCCCAAAAATAAAATAAAAATATGAAATATGAAATATATATATATATATATATATATATATATATCAGTCTGTTTGTGATGAATGAATATAATATCCAAATTTCACTTTTTGAATGGAATTACTGAAATAAATCAACTTTTTGATGATATTCTAATTATATGACCAGCACCTGTATGTATAAATATATATATATATATATATATATGATAAACATTAAATATAAGAATTGATATCTAATATATAATAAATAATTATACAGCACCTGTATATATATATATATATATATATATATATATATATATATATATATATATACAGGTGCTGGTCATATAATTGGAATATCATCAAAAAGTTAATTTATTTCAGTAATTCCATTCAAAAAGTGAAATTTGGATATCATATTCATTTATTACACACAGACTGATATATTTCAAGTGTTCATTCCTTTTAATTTTGATGATTATAACTGACAACTAATGAACCCCAAAATCAGTATCTCAGAAAATTAGAATATTGTGAAAAGGTTCAATATTGAAGACACCTGGTGCCACACCCTAATCAGCTAATTAACTCAAAGCACCTGCAAAGGCCTTTAAATGGTCTCACAGTAGTTCTGTAGGCTACACAATCATGGGGAAGACTGCTGACTTGACAGCTGTGCAAAAGACGACCATTGACATCTTGCACAAGGAGGGCAAGACACAAAATGTCATTGCTAAAGAGGCTGGCTGTTCACAGAGCTGTGCCCAAGCACATTAATAAAGAGGCGAAGGGAAGGAAAAGATGTGGTAGAAAAAAGTGTACAAGCAATAGGGATAACCGCACCCTGGAGAGGATTGTGAAAAAAAAACATTCAAAAATGTGGGGGAGATTCACAAAGAGCTAGAGTCAGTGCTTCATGAACCACCTTGCAAAGATGTATGCAAGACATGTGTTTCAGCTGTCGCATTCCTTGTGTCAAGCCACTCTTGAACAAGACACAGCGTCAGAAGCATCTCGCCTGGGCTAAAGACAAAAAGGACTGGACTGCTGCTGAGTGGTCCAAAGTTATGTTCTCTGATGAAAGTAAATTTTGCATTTCCTTTTGCAAATCAAGGTCCCATAGTCTGAAGGAAGAGAGGAGAGGCACAGTTTCCATGCTGCTTGAACTCCAGTGTAAAGTTTCCACGGTCAGTGATGGTTTGGGGTGCCATGTCATCTGCTGGTGTTGGTCCCCTGTGTTTTCTGAGGTCCAAGGTCAACGCAGCCGTTTACAAGGAAGTTTTAGAGCACTTCATGCTTCCTGCTGCTGACCAACTTTATGGAGATAGAGATTTCATTTTCCTACAGGACTTGGCACCTGCACACAGTGCCAAAGCTACCAGTACCTGGTTTAAGGACCATGGTATCCCTGTTCTTAATTGGCCAGCAAACTCACCTGACCTTAACCCTATAGAAAATCTATGGGGTATTGTGAAGAGGAAGATGCGATACGCCAGACCCAACAATGCAGAAGAGCTGAAGGCCACTATCAGAGCAACCTGGGCTCTCATAACACCTGAGCAGTGCCATTGACTGATCGACTCCATGCCCCGCCGCATTGCTGCAGTATTTCAGGCAAAAGGAGCTCCAACTAAGTATTCAGTGCAGTACATGCTTATACTTTTCATGTTGATACTTTTCAGTTGCCCAACATTTCTATCAGAGCAACCTGGGCTCTCATAACACCTGAGCAGTGCCATTGACTGATCGACTCCATGCCACGCCGCATTGCTGCAGTATTTCAGGCAAAAGGAGCTCCAACTAAGTATTGAGTGCAGTACATGCTTATACTTTTCATGTTGATACTTTTCAGTTGCCCAACATTTCTAAAAATCCTTTTTTTATATTGGTCTTAAGTAATATCCAAATTTTCGGAGATACTGAATTTGGGATTTTCATTAGTTGTCAGTTTTAATCATCACAATTAAGTGAATTAAACATTTGAAATATGTCAGTCTGTGTGTAATGAATGAATATAATATCCAAATTTCACTTTTTGAATGGAATTACTGAAATAAATCAACTTTTTGA
Organism: Siphateles boraxobius; assembly: GCF_051911475.1. Lineage (NCBI taxonomy): Eukaryota > Metazoa > Chordata > Actinopteri > Cypriniformes > Leuciscidae > Siphateles > Siphateles boraxobius. The sequence goes on along the minus strand of NW_027508855.1, from coordinate 13,458,953 downwards.
TGATATTCTAATTATATGACCAGCACCTGTATGTATAAATAAATATATATATATATATATATATATATATATATATATATGATAAACATTAAATATAAGAATTGATGTCTAATATATAATAAATAATTATATATATATATATATATATATATATATATATATATATATATATATATATAATGATGTATATAAGAATTAATATATAATTAAATGAATTTTGCATTAACTTTGTCTTCATCATTCATTTTATTTAACTCATTTGAAAATACTTTTAAAAGTGCTCTTAATAAAAGTGCTCTTAATAATTTAATTTATTAATAATTAATACATTTAAATGATTAAATTGTTTTAATTTAATAATTATATTCTTATTACTGTAATGCAGTTATACTGTATGGACAAGATGATACAAAAGATAATGCAACAAATTCTGCTATGATGTTGTCACACTACTGCAAGGATGAAGACACAGAGAATGGCGTTAACAGGTTTTATTTTAGACACTGTATGCAACTCCTGAATACAGGAATGAGCTTCGAGATCCACACAGGGAACACAGGGAGAAGACTTGAACTTGAGTCCGTCTTGTAGATACTGGAAATAGCTGACCACTGGAATCCTGATAGAGATCCGCGAATTCCACTGTAGAACACAGAGAGGCGGTTTGGAGAATCCCGGGGAACCACCGCACACAGAGGTTGCTTGGAATATACACACACACTGGGAGGTTAGTGTAGAAGGACAATACTTGCGTAGATATATTGAGGATACTGGAACCAGACGAAAGGGTTTAGGAACCGGAGAGTCACTGGCATCAAAAGACGAGACCTGACAATGAGCTGTAGACTGACTGGGGTTTATATGCAGAGCTGGCGTGGTGAGTGAAGTGATGAGGGTGCAGGTGAGGTGAATCAGAATTCCGGTGATTGCGATCGGGACCAGGTGTGTTGGGTTGAAGCTGGTTGGGGTGTGTCGTTGGGTGAATCCGTGACAGTACCCCCCCCCCCTCCACGGCCAGCTCCTGAGGGCCGTAGACCCCGACGTCGAGGGCGACCTCGTGGACGGGGGCCTGGACGATCCGGGTGATCAAGGTGGAAGTCCTGGAGGAGCGTGGGGTCCAAGATGTCGTCCCAATGGACCCAACAGTGTTCCTCAGGTCCAAACCCCTCCCAGTCCACGAGGTACTGCAGCTGCCCCCCCCCCCCCCCCCCCCCCCGTCGTCGAGAATCCAAGATGGTGCGGACCTGGTATACGGCTTTGTCTGTGGGGTCCACTAGAGGAGGAGGGGGTACTTCGCCAGCTTCGGCTTCTGTGGCAGGGGAAGAGAGAGGTGCAGTGTAGGGTTTTAATAAGGAAACATGGAAGGTGGGTGCAATCCGGTAGTGATGGGGTAGTGCAAGTCGATATGTGACGTCATTGACCTGCCTCAGCACCGCGAATGGACCTATGAACCTGGGACTCAGTTTACGGGAGGGCAGTCGGAGGCGGATATCCCTGGTGGAGAGCCACACCAGCTGACCAGGAGTGTAGTGGGGTGTGGGTCCTCGACGTACATCGGCCTGTTGTTGGAACCTCCGTACTGCCCCTTGTAGGTGGACGTGGGCTGAGTCCCAGACCCTCTCACTCTCGGTGAACCAGTGCTGGACGCTGGAACGTCCGATGGTTCGCCTGTCCATGGGAACAGAGGTGGTTGGTATCCCAGAACGCATTGGAACGGCGTCAAGCCTGTAGATGTTTGGCGTAGAGAGTTCTGGGCATACTCTGCCCATGGGAGGTACTGGTCCCAGCGGTCCTGTGCGTCATGGCAGTAGGTTCTCAGGTATCTCCCGATCTCCTGGATCTTACGCTCCGCTTGGCCGTTGGATTGAGGGTGGTACCCCGACGTCAGGCTGACCGATACTCCTAGAAGCTTAAAGAACGATTTCCAGACTCTTGATATGAACTGTGGTCCCCGATCCGATACTATGTCCTCTGGGATTCCGAAGTGGCGGAAAATCTTGGTGAATAACATCTCTGCTGTCTTGAAGGCTGTGGGGAGTCCGGAGAGGGATATCAATTTACAGGACTTGGAAAATCTGTCAACGACCACTAGAATGCAGGTCTTGGAGTTGGACGATGGTAGATCGGTAACAAAATCCACGGCGAGATGGGACCAGGGTCTGTTCGGAATTGGTAGGGGCATGAGCTTCCCTTCTGGGAGACGTCGAGGTACCTTGGCCATAGCACAAGCGGTGCACCCCTGCACGTATCGGGAGATATCCTGGGCCATGCCGGGCCACCAGTAGCGCTGTTGGAGAAGTGAGAGGGTTTGTTGGCTGCCTGGGTGTCCAGAGCCCGGAGAGGTGTGTACAGAGTCCATGAGGTGAAGGCGGAAGTTGGTAGGTACGAAAACCTTCCCGTTGGTAGGTACGAAAACGGTTCTCGATTACCGACATCATAATTCTGCTCTGCCGGGGACATCTTGCGTGAAAAGAAGGCGCATGGATGGAGTCGTGGAGGGGTCCACTGCCATTGTGAAAGAACAGCTCCAACTCCGTTGGTGGACGCATCCACTTCCACTATGAACGGGAGATCAGGGTTGGGATGACACAGCGTAGGAGCAGAACAGAAGGCTTTCTTCAAACCCTCAAAGGCCTCGGAAGCTTCAGCAGACCAGGTTAACCGTGTGGTACCCTTCTTCAGCATGGAAGTTACTGGAGCGCAGATCTTACTATAATCGCGGATGAACCGACGATAGAAATTGGCAAAGCCAAGAAAACGTTGCAGCTCCTTCAGGGACTGGGGTTTAGGCCAGTTGATCACCGCTTCTACCTTATTTAGATCCATAGAAATGCCGCTTGGCTGAATCACGTACCCCAGGAAGTGCATGGATTCTTGATGGAACTCGCATTTTTCTAACTTCAGGTACAGTTGGTACTCACGGAGGCGTTTAAGGACTTGCTTCACCTGTAGTACATGTTCATCGAGGTTGGAGGAGTAGATTAGGATGTCATCAATGTAGATGACCACAAACCGATGGAGCATGTCTCGGAATATCTCGTTCAAGAAGCCCTGGAAGACTGCTGGACTATTCGACAGCCCGAACGGCATAACCCGATATTCATAGTGCCCAGCAGGAGTGATAAAGGCAGTCTTCCACTCATCGCCTTCACGTACACGAACCAGGTTGTAAGCACTTCTCAAATCGAGTTTGGTGAAGACCCGAGCTGAACGTAGCTGTTCCAGAGCCGAAGGTACCAAGGGCAGTGGATATCTGTACTTGATGGTAGAAGCATTAAGGATGCGGTAATCAATGCATGGGCGCAGTCCTCCGTCCTTTTTCCCGACGAAGAAGAAGCTTGAGGTGGCAGGGGACGTAGAAGGTCGAATGTATCCTTGGCGTAAGGCTTCCTCCACATACTCCTCCATGGCCTTCTGCTCCGGGATGGACTACGGGTAGATCTTCCCATGCGGTAGAGTGGCCCCAGGCAGCAGGTCAATAGCACAGTCCCATGGCCGGTGAGGTGGTAGAGTGGTGGCGAGTTGTTTACTTAACACGTCCTGGAAGGCCCGGTATTCCGGAGGGATCTGGTGGGAAGACTCGGTGACTGGACTTTCGACGGAGGTTGAACCCAGGACTGCTGAGACAGCGGATATGGCGGATGAGGATTGTTTCTTGACAGGACGTAGACAATGCTTTTTACAGTGATCACTCCAACGACTTACTTCTCCAGAAGTCCAGCAGATGTCAGGCGAGTGTTGATTAAGCCACGGGCGTCCCAGGACGATATCTGCAGTGGAGCCCTCCAGTACCAGTAAAGAGCATCTTTCTTGGTGAAGACAACCGATGGACAGGTGTAATTCGGGACTGCAGTGCTGAAAACTTCTTTTACAAAGGGGTTTTCCAAGGATGGAGTGTATATTCAGTGGTTGATTTAATCGTCGACGGGGGGTTTGCAAACGGTTGAGTAGAG